>NW_026665823.1:0-1564 GCF_009828535.3 Hylobates moloch | reverse complement strand
TTCAAATGAATTCTCCTGCCTCAGCCTCCTGAGTAGGTGGGACTACCAGTGAGTGCCACCACGCCCAACTAATTTTTGTATTTTTACTAGAGACGGGGTTTCACCATGTTGGCCAGGATGGTCTCTATCTCTTGACCTCGTGATCTGCCCTCCTCGGCCTCCGAAAGTGCTGGGACTACAGGTGTAAACCGCTGTGCCCAGCCACTTGTATATATTTATGTACACATTTTTTTGTGTGGTTATATGTTTTCATTTCTCTTGGGTGTATACCCAGGAGTGAAGTTGCTGGGTCACGTAGTAACTCTATGTTTAACCTTTTGAGAAACTGTCAGATATTCTTTAAAGTGGCTGCACCATTTTGTATTTCCATCAGCGGAACATAAGGGAACCATTTCCCTATGTTCTCTCCAATACTCATCATCTTTCTTTTGGATTATAGCCACCTTATTGGTATTTTAACGTAGTTTTGATTTGCATTTCTCTGATGGCTAATGATGTTGAGCATGTTTAATGTGCTCATTGGCCATTTGTGTATCTTCTTTGGCAAACTTTCTATTCATATTTTTAAAAAATTATAAACTTTATTTTTAGAGCAGTTTATTTAGGTTTATTGAAAACATGAGCAGGCCGGGCGCGGTGGCTCAAGCCTGTAATCCCAGCACTTTGGGAGGCCGAGGCGGGCGGATCATGAGGTCAGGAGATCGAGACCATCCTGGCTAACACGGTGAAACCCCGTCTCTACTAAAAATACAAAAAATTAGCCGGGCGTGGTGGCGGGCGCCTGTAGTCCCAGCTACTCGGAGAGGCTGAAGCAGGAGAATGGCGTGAACCCGGGAGGTGGAGCTTGCAGTGAGCCGAGATCACGCCACTGCACTCCAGCCTGGGGGACAGAGCAAGACTCCGTCTCCAAAAAAAAAAAAGAAAAGAAAACATGAGCAGAAAGTACAGAATTCCCCTATATTCCCTTACCACCCCCCCAATCCACACGCAGTTTCCTCTATTATTATTATTTTTTTTTATTTTTTATTTTTTTTGAGATGGAATTTTGCTCTTGTTGCCCAGGCTAGAGTGCAATGGCACGATCTCGGCTCACCGCAACCTCCGCCTCCCAGGTTCAAGCGATTCTCCTGCCTCAGCGCCCCCCAGTAGCTGGGATTACAGGCATGTGCCACTATGCCTGACTAATTTTGTGTTTTTAGTAGAGAGGGGGTTTCTCCATGTTGGTCAAGCTGGTCTCGAACTCCCGACCTCAGGTGATCCGCCTGCCTTGGCCTCCCAAAGTGCTGGGATTACAGGCATGAGCCACCGTGGCCAGCCAGTTTCCTCTATTATTAACATCTTGAATTAGTCTGATACATTTGTTATAATTGATGAGCCAATATTAATACATTATTATTACCTAAAATCCATAGTTTACATTAGGGTTCACTCTACATTGTACATTCTGTGGGTTTTGGCAAAGTTATAATGACATGCAGTCACCATTACAGTATTATACAGAGTCGTTTCACTGCCCAAAATCTCCCCTGTGTTCCATATATCCATCCTTGCCACTTCTGCTTTC
>NW_026665822.1:0-1564 GCF_009828535.3 Hylobates moloch | reverse complement strand
CCCCTCTACCGCCGCGGCTTTTTCCCGCCGCGGCTTTTTGCCCCCGCCGCCGCAGCTTTTTGCCCCCGCCGCCGGGGATTTTGGCTGCCGTGACTTTTCGCGACTATTCGCCCCCCACCGCTGCGGCTTTTCCCGGCTTTTTGCCCCCCTCACCGCAGCGGCTTTTTGCCCCCGCCGCCGCCGCTTTTCCTGGCTTTTTGCCTCCCTCTCTCGCGGCTTGTCCCCCCGCCGCGGCTTTTTGCCCCCGGCGCCGCGGCTGTGAGGGCGGGAGCGGCAGACTTGGCTGCCAACTCTACCAGCATCCTGGCTCGGGCAGCGCCGAGGGGCGCTCCTGCTCCAGCTCTCCCAGCTCCCGGGTTCCTCCCCTAGGCGCCCCCGCCCCGGGCTCCCTGCCTCGGCCGCTGCTGCCTGCATAGAGCGGCGCAGCGAGGGGCGGCGATGGGAGAGTAGAAGGAGGGAGGTGGCGGGGGTGAAGCGGCGGCCACGGAGGGAGGCTCAGGGGCCTCGGCCAGCCCGGCGCTGCAGCAGTGCGGGCAGCTCCAGAAGCTCATCGGCATCTCCATGGGCAGCCTGCGCGGGCTGCGCACCAAGTGCGCTGTGTCCAAGGACCTCACCCAGCAGGAGATACCGACCCTGGAGGTAAGGGGGTCGGGGACCCGGGCTGGGTTCCAGGAGCGGCCTGGACACCTCCCTCCTGGCCCCAGTTCACTCCTGGCCCAGTTGCATCCTTGAGCCCGCGTCGCCCCTTTGGAGGCTTTCCCTCCCTCCTGCACTCGCTTTTGCGGCAGCTGGAGGACCCGGGGAGCAGCCCTCACCTTGGGCAGGATTTGTGGGGCGGGTGAGTGGTGGGAACTTGGATGGAGGCTCTAGGGGCCCGTGGGCGGGTTGGGCTGCGTGCTGACATCCCCTTACCCCCCGAATTTCCATCTGGTCCAGCCCTCTCATCTTGTAGGTGAGGAAACGGAAGGCCTGAGGGAGAACTGACTTGCCAGGAACCCCTCTTAAGGAGAATTAACAAAGATTGGTTATTAAACGAGCACTGAGTTGGGAGTCATACCTGGAGGCCCACACCCTTGGTTAAGACATTATACCACCTTAAGTCTGGCCTGTTGACTGAGGGTGAGCCACTCCATCCTCAGGATTGTGGGGTCTGATTGTGGGGTCTTGACCTCAAGGGGTTTTCTGCAGGAAGAAGCAAATGGGTTTGCTTTCCTAGCTCTGTCCAGTACCTTAGGGACCCTGAGGACTGGAGAGATTCTTGGAGAGCCATCTGGTGTATGTCATGGGTGGGCCTTTCTTGAAGGTCAGTCTGCCCAGTGGGCTGGCTCAGCCCAAATGAACTGTCTTGAATCTTTGGAGTTGTCTGTGTACTTTTAAGGGCTTCTCATCCTTGCAACAAAAGATTCCCTGGAAATTAGATGGGAAAACCTTAACTTTTGTGGGGCCTTGTATTTGTCTTAAAAGTTCATGCACATGGCCAGGTGTGGTGGCTCACACCTGTTATCCTGTCCTGGATCCCTTGAGTCAAGTACTTTGAGACCAACCTGGACAATATAGTGAGACC
>NW_026665821.1:0-1564 GCF_009828535.3 Hylobates moloch | reverse complement strand
GCTCAAAAGCCCCACCCCAAGTTGAATGGCCCACACTCACACCTCACTGCCCTCTCCAAGTCCCTGCGAGCAAGCCGCTTAACACTTAACTTCTCACCGTTTCCATCTGCTTTCCTATTTAAAAAGAGGGCAATTATAGTGCCAACCTCACAGGGATGGTGTGAGGATTAAGCAAATAATGTTAGCAATGCACCTTGCTTCCTATTTGGTACTTTATCTTAAAATGTGGGAGATGGAATTCATGCATCTGCTAACCCTGTTTACTGTCTCTTGTTTTCACTCTGCAACCGCTTTGAAGCAGAAATTGTCACTTCTATTTACTGACTGGAAATAATTGACTCACACAAAAGCATCAATGAGATTCCTAACAAGGCGCTGGGCTCAGCACTGACAGGAAGACCCCATTGATGTAGTATCCCCATCTCTCCTCTCGGCTCCCAGGACCTGACCCCGCTCTCCCTCCTTGCCCAGTGCCTCACCTTGTGTCCTCACACCCTCGCCTCCAGGTCCATTTCCTCTCCTCTGCCCCCCGAACTCTCGGTTTCTCTCTCTTCTCTGGCAGAGGCCTCAGCTCATTTCCAGTCCCAGTTTCCAAACCAGCAAGTCCATACACATCTCCCTGCTTCAGCAAGCCAAGATCCGCTCCCCTTAAAAATCAGTACGGGGCCATAAGTCACATTATTTTTTCCCTCTTAGAGGGATGATTAGAGAGATAATTCACGTAACTGAATCACATAATAATCACGGAATGAAAGGCAGCCATTATTTTCATTAATGGAGAGAGCATACCTTCCCTGCTCTTCTCTTCTACACCACTATGAGTTGATGTCATGGGCGATTCTATGGCAGAAAAGCCCTTCATCTGGGGCTACCACCGCAGAGGGGGGCATTTTATCACCATTGGGAAGAAGCACAGCCATCACTAGCACAGAAATCTATATGTTGTCAACCTGTGGGCCAGAAACTAGGCAGTCTCCCCAAATGGAAATGCCGTCAACAGCTGGACAGTGTGTGATGAGATCTTGTTCTGGAGTACTGAGAAACAGGAGTCCCACTTACATCAAGCGTGGTCTTTATTCCACCCCAAAGGTAGAAGGAAACAGCAGTGTGGCATGTGAGAACAGAGCCTGGCCATTACAGGACCTGGCCAGATCTTCTATGAACCATCACCCCACATAACGTCTTGGCCTGCTAGGTGCACCAGGTCAGATGTCCACAAAAGTGGCAGGTGTTTACGAAGGGAGAAGGAGGTTGGAGGAGAGAAAAGATGTTGTGTAAAAAATATTACAAAATAATCCTTTTTTCTTCTTTGTACAGATGGAAGTCTCACTATGTTGCCCAGGCTGATCTCAAACTCCTGGCCTCAAGCAATCCTCCTGCCCCAGCCTCCCAAAATGCTGGGATTACAGATGTGAGCTACCATGCCTGGCCCAAAATCATATTAAAAGCTGTGTGTCATTCGTATTGCCACTGAACAGAGAGTTGGAGTGGTTGAGTCAATATCCCGAGGTCATGTAGTTGGTAAGTGGTAGAGCTGGGAATCCGACTTCAGAAGCAGCACCTT
>NW_026665820.1:1064-1564 GCF_009828535.3 Hylobates moloch | reverse complement strand
AAACACTCTTACTGTAGAACCTTCAAGTAGACATTCTGAGGGCTAAAGGGCTTATAGTGGAAAAAGTAATTTCTGCGAATAAAAACTACACAGAAGCATTCTGTGAAACTTCTTTCTGTTCTGTGCATTCAACTAACAGGTTTGAAGCTTACTTTTGATTGAGCAGTTCTGAAACACTGTTTCTGTAGAAACTGCATTGGGACATTCGAAGCAGTAATGGGCCTTTAGTGGAAAAAGGAATATCTTCAAATAAACACTACACCGAAGCCTTCTGTGCAACTTCTTTCTGTTCTGTGCATTCAACTAACAGAGTTGAAGCATAGTTTTGATAGAGCAGTTATGGAACACACTTTCTGTAGAAACTGCAAAAGGACATTCGGAGCGCTAATGGGACTATAGTGAAAAAAGGGATATCTTCATATAAAAAGTACACAGAAGCATTCTGTGAAACATCTTCCTGTTCTGTGCATTCAACTAACAGAGTTGAAGCTTACTTTTGA
>NW_026665820.1:0-964 GCF_009828535.3 Hylobates moloch | reverse complement strand
CCTATAGTGGAAAAAGCAATATCTTCAAATAAAAACTACCCAGAAGCATTCTGTGAAACTTCTTTCTGTTCTGTGCAGTCACCTAACAGAGTTGAAGCTTACATTTGATTGACGAGTTCTGTAACACGCTTTATGTAGTAACTGCAAGGGAACATTTGAAGCTCTAAATGGCCTATAGTGGAAAAAGGAATATCTTCAAATAGAAACCGCACAGAAGCATTCTGTGAAACTTCCTTCGGTTCTTTGCGTTCAACAAACAGAGTTGAATCTTACTTTTGATAGAGCAGTACTGAAACACTCCTTCTGTGGAAACTGTAAGGGGACATTCGGAGCGCTAAGGGTCCTATAGTGGAAAAAGGAATATCTTCAAATAAAAACTACACAGAAGCATTCTGTGAAACTTCTTTCTGTTCTCTGCATTCAGCTAATAGATTTGAAGTTTACTTTTGATAGAGCAGTTCTGAAACACTCTTTCTGTAGAAACAGCAAGGGGACAATCCGAGCACTAACGGGCCTGTAGTGGAAAAAGGAATATCTTCAAATAAAATCTGCACAGAAGCATTCTGTGAAACTTATTTCTGTTCTGTGCATTCAACTAATAGATTTGAAGCCTACTCTAAACACTCTTTCTGTAGAAACTGCAAGGCGTCATTCCGAGCACTAAGGGGCCTATACTGGAAAAAGGAATATCTTCAAATAAAAACTACATAGAAGCATTTTGTGAAACTTCTTTCTGTTCTGTGCATTCAACTAAGAGAGTTGAAGCATGCTTTTGATAGAGCAGTTCTGAAACACTCTTTCTGTAGAACCTTCAAGTAGACATTCTGAGCGATAAGGGGCTTACCGTGGAAAAAGGAATATCTTCATATAAAAAGTACACAGAAGAATTCTGTGAAACATCTTCCTGTTCTGTGCATTCAACTAAAAGAGTTGAAGCTTACTTTTGATTGAGCAGTTCTGAAAC
>NW_026665819.1:0-1565 GCF_009828535.3 Hylobates moloch | reverse complement strand
GCACAAAGCAGCCTGTATCGAGATGACACAGCTGTGCCCTCATGGTGTGGCAGGCGTGGGCGGCCGTCCCTCCGGGTTATTAGTACTCTGAAGCAGTTTCTGGGTGGATGTCAGGTATAGCCCACAGGCAGTGCTGAGCTGTGGGAGACAGCCTCCCTGCCTGGCTTCCTGGTGGCCTGGCCCTTGTTCCTGCACCCCTCACTCCCTGAGGCCCCCAAGATTGGCTGTCCCTCCGGACGGCATTGTTGGTCCACAGGGTCCCAGCAGAGAGGGGCACTGGACAGCAGCCACCATGTGGCATCAGTCTTAGTGAGTGTGCAATGAGGGAGTGTCTTGAAGAGGCCTATGGGTGGCCTATAGGCCGAGAGTCTCCCCTTGGGTCAGGAGATGGGAGTGGGGTGGAGGGTCCAGGGTTCCTCCCACTGCCCCTTGGGCTGCACAGATACAGGGCCACCCTGGCCAGCTGATCCTGCAGGACTTAGAAGGGCCCTGGTGGTGGCTGGAGCTGTCCAGGGAGGTCATGCGCGGCCTCCCGGGATTCCGGCAGCCTCTGCTCTTGCTGGCAGCCCGTGCGCCCCTCCACCCTGTTTTGTGGGTACACCACCTTCGGGTGTCCCAAAGCCTGCATGCCAGGGCACAGAGCAGCCATGGTGGAGGGAGCAGGGGCTGGGGCCTTCCCTGAGCTCAGCATCTCTCTAGTCCCTGGACGCTTCTTTCGTGGTCACACAGTGACTGCTGCTGTGGTAGCCATCTCACATTGAGGCCAGAGGAGGGGCAGAGGGGAACAGGCCGCCACGCCTGTGTCTGCCACGACACAAGAGCTTTCCAGGGAGGCCCCACAGACATGGCCGTGTCTCAGCCTGGGGAGTGGCTGGGGGTGCAGCTCCAGCTCTCCCTGTGCAGGCAGGGAACAGCCACTGGTCCCCCCTACCCTGCTCCCTGGCTGATGTGGGCAGAACCTGGGTAGGGGACGGGGAGGTAGCTGGGAGCAGAGGGCGGCAGTGGCAGGGGCCACTTGTAGACTGTGGGGCGTGAGGGCCAGTAGCTGTGCATCCCCAGCCAGGGCCCTGCAAGCCCGTGCTTGTCTGAGCCAGGAAGCAGGAGGGTGGTGGGACCTGCTGTGTGGGAGGTGGCATCCTCTGGGCTTGGCTTGGGCCACACTTCCAACCTCTGTCCAGCCCCTCCCACCCTTTGGTTGCTCTGGGGCCTGCAGAATCCAAGATCCACTCACCCCGTGGTGCCCTCAGGGCTTTGTTGCAGATGGGGAAACTGAGACAGATGTTCCATCACCCAGAACTACCCTAGGTCCTCTGAGTGTGGCTGAGCCTCCCCCACCAGCTGTTAACCTTGGGCACTTGTCAACTTTTAGGTGCCTGACCCCTCCTCGAGTTCACAGCCTCCTGTTCTGAATTGGGAAGCAGAGGAGGGGCAAAGGGGTCTCCTCCAAGACCTCAGTCTGGGCAGGGAGTTCACATGTGCATGGGCTGCAGGTGTGGGGGTGTGCCGCTGTGCATGGGCTGCAGGTGTGGGGGTGTGCCGCTGTGGATGGGGTGCAGGTGTGGGGG
>NW_026665818.1:0-1565 GCF_009828535.3 Hylobates moloch | reverse complement strand
GGCTTTGGTCAACACGAGTCTAGCTCAGGGCAGTCCTCTGGTTACAGTCAGCATGGATCTGGCTCAGGTCACTCCTCCGGCTATGGACAACACGGCTCTAGGTCAGGACAGTCATCTAGGGGCGAACGACACGGATCTAGCTCAGGTTCGTCTTCCAGCTATGGTCAGCATGGGTCTGGCTCCCGTCAGTCTTCGGGCCATGACCGACAAGGGTCTGGATCTGGCCAGTCTCCTAGCCCTAGCCGTGGCCGACATGGGTCTGGTTCCGGGCAGTCTTCTAGCTATGGCCCACATGGGTCTGGCTCAGGGCGGTCTTCCAGCCGTGGCCCATATGAGTCTGGCTCAGGTCACTCTTCTGGCTTAGGTCAACAAGAGTCTCACTCAGGACAGTCCTCTGGCTACGGTCAACATGGATCTAGCTCGGGTCATTCCACTACCCATGGGCAACATGGTTCTACATCAGGACAGTCATCGAGCTGTGGCCAACATGGAGCTAGCTCAGGTCAGTCTTCTAGCCACGGTCAGCATGGCTCTCGCTCAAGTCAGTCTTTTGGCTATGGCCGACAGGGCTCTGGATCTGGCCAGTCTCCTAGTCGCGGCCGACATGGGTCCGGTTCCAGGCACTCTTCCAGCTACGGCCAACATGGGTCTTGCTCTGGTTCGTCTTCCAGCAATGGCCCATATGGGTCTGGCTCAGGCCAGTCTTCCGGCTCTGGTCAACATGAGTCTAGCTCAGAGCAGTCCTCTGGTTACAGTCAGCATGGATCTGGCTCAGGTCACTCCTCCGGCTACGGACAACACGGCTCTAGGTCAGGACAGTCATCTAGGGGCGAACAACACAGATCTAGCTCAGGTTCGTCTTCCATCTATGATCAGCATGGGTCTGGCTCCCATCAGTCTTCGGGCCACAGCCGACAAGGGTCTGGATCTGGCCAGTCTCCTAGCCGCGGCCGACATGGGTCCGGTTCGGGGCACTCCTCCAGCCACGGCCAACATGGGTCTGGCTCAAGTTGTTCTTCCAGCCGTGGCCATTATGAGTCTGGTTCAGGCCAGTCCTCTGGCTATAGTCAGTATGGTTCTGCCTCAGGTCATTCCTCTAGCCAGGGACGACATGGATCTACGTCAGGGCAGTCATCAAGCTCTGGCCAACATGGCTGTAACTCAGGTCAATCTTCCAGCTATAGTCAGCATGAGTCTGGCTCCCGTCAGTCTTTGGGCCGCGGCGGACACGGGTCTGGATCTGGCCAGTCTCCAGGCCATGGCCAGTGTGGGTCTGGGTCAGGGCCGTCTCCCAGCTACGGCCTACATGGGTCTGGCTCCAGTCGGTCTTCCAGCAGTGGCCCACAGGGGTCTGGCTCAGGCCAGTCTTCTGGCTTTGGTCAACACGAGTCTAGCTCAGGGCAGTCCTCTGGTTACAGTCAGCATGGATCTGGCTCAGGTCACTCCTCCGGCTATGGACAACACGGCTCTAGGTCAGGACAGTCATCTAGGGGCGAACGACACGGATCTAGCTCAGGTTCGTCTTCCAGCTATGGTCAGCATGGGTCTGGCTCCCGTCAGTCTTC
>NW_026665817.1:0-1565 GCF_009828535.3 Hylobates moloch | reverse complement strand
AAAGTTGAATTAAGTAAACACAAAGTCATGCCATTACATATATGAGACATTCCTTCCTTGAACTCAATCTTCTTAATAGGTTAGAGCGTGGAGACAGAGCATTGGGTTTGCCTCATGATGTTGTCTAAAAATTTGGTTTGTTTGCAATGGCATCTTTTGTAGACTTGTGTCCAGACCACCCTCTATACAAGTGTTGATTTAGGATACTGTGCGAAATCATATCTTCCATGCAGTTAAAGTTTGCCTGGGGACGCAGTGCTCAGCACTTCGTCATCTGTGCCTGTGACATCATGCTATTCAAGATTTATGGATGTCAATGGGAGTTCAATATGTAGTTCCATGGCTTTGTAGGCCTTTTAGGCATGGTTCCTGAAAACAACTCTGCTGCTACTAAGAAGAGTGCAATGGCCTCTTAATAGGAAGCTGTGTGGAGAATTAGTGGGCAGCCAGTACACAGGCAGAGTCATCAGGCAGCCTGTTTCTGTCTCTCAGATCACTGCATGGAGAGTTGGAGATATGCCGTATATTGTTTTTGTTTTGTTTTGTTTTGCCTACTGAGATTTCTCCTTTTGAGCACAACAGATATATATCACTCAGTAGCATTTACCTGCAAAAACCCTGTTGGAAAGATTTATTCCCAGGTCTCTGGAAGCAGGGACTGTCCTAAACCAACTTATTAGAAATATTTTTTGTCCTCTGCTTACCTGCTATCTTGATGGCTTTAGGGTTGGCCAAGGGCAATATAATTCCACCACGTGAGTGTCAACAGAGTGCATGGTCCTGAAAAGTTCCTGATGGAGCCTGTAGAATGAAGAGAACTAAATTGGAACAGGTTTTCTGAAAGGTTTGAAGGTAAAGTTGTCTTTGGATTACATGAAGAAGAAATCCCTGTATCAAGAAAACATGATCCTGAATGCAGAAATATGATTTATGTTCCTTGTCACTGAAATTTCTTATTCTTGCCCTATATCATCTGGAAGTCATGTCTTCCGAAAAGGTTAGTGGGGTCCTGAATATGCTCTGCTAAATGGTGTCCTAAAATGGGGCTTTCTGAGATATGTGAAAAACAGGCATCTCCCTTTCAAGAAGTGGATGCTGACACTCTAATGACTAGGTAGTGGGGAAGGAGAAAGAGGATAAGAGTCCTTGGAGCTTGATGGTACCTTCCTGAAGCAGTGGCGCCTGGGTTTCGAATGTTGCCTAGAAAAGAAAAGGTAGATTACTGTTCAATCCCTACATGCCCACTTATATCTGGAGGCAAAAGTTTTTTGCTGATGTCTTTACTTGCTTACTTTTTAAAAAAAAACAAAATACTAATATTAAAAAACATTTATTTTGAAATAACTGCAGATTTACATCAATGTACATAGTTAAGTACAGACAGTTTCATGTACCATTCAGCTAACGAGAATGTTAATATCTATTATAACCATAGCATATTCATGAAAACTAAGAATTTAACTATTTTTCAAGACTATTAACTGATCTACAAACTTCTTTCATATTTTACCAGGTTTTCTAATAATGATATACTTATCTATTCCAGGACCTAATCCAGAATACCA
>NW_026665816.1:0-1565 GCF_009828535.3 Hylobates moloch | reverse complement strand
ACTCTGGTCTTCACTTCTGCCCCCCACCCCTTGGTGTTTGCCAGAATCTCTGCCTATTTCTGCCATATCAATTCCATTTCAGTGTTGTTGGACTACAGATGCACCAATCAGGCAACTTCTTTCCCAAATCCCTTCCAGGCAGGAAGGCCTGGGTCCCTCCTCATCTTGCCTCCTGACTGCAGTCTAGAAGAGCGTGGCCTGGCAGATTGGCCACCCGTGCCCACATGGGCAGGACCTGTGATAGATTGCCACCCCCAGCCTATGCAGGGCCTCTGTCTGACTCTCCCCACTGGGAAGGCAGGGAAGAGGCCCAGGCAGAGGCTGGGCTATGACCAAGGCCATGTTCAGAGGTGGAAGCCAAGCCAGGACCTGAGTCCAGGTTTCCAGACTCCTAACCCCATGCCTTTTTCTACCCCACTACGCTGCCAGCCCATTCCAAGAGAGAAACCGAGAGTCTGAGAATGGCTTTGGAGCAGGAAACCACAACTCTCTTGCCAAGTCCACTTTCCCATCAGAACAAACCCCTTTCATTCTCCTGCCACCTCAGCAGTATTCCTTTCTCCTGCCTGCCTATCCAGATTTCACTCAGAGACCACTGGACATCTGGTTAGCGTTAGCGCTGGATTAGGGGTTGGGGGAGGGAAGAGCTAATTCCACACTGGAGATGAACAGCTCATGACCAACACATTTGGGCCTCTGAACTGACAATGAAAGCCCAGGTGGCATCGCTCACCATCTTCACAGTGATCTGCAGATGGATGAGGACTTCATTCAAGACCAAAAGTTAAGCAGAGACAAAAGGGATCCAAACACCTACTTCACTCTGCTACTTATCTCTATTCTCCTTGTTATGAGGAAACTGCCTGCTCACCCCTGGGCCTCAGTTCTCCCCTCCGTAACATGAAAAGCTGGCCTAAATGATCTCTGACTGAGAACCTTCTAGTAATGCTGCTCTGCAAACTCTGTGAGGCATGAGAGTGCTGCAATGAGTGAGTGGTCAACGTGGGAAGACAAGAGTCCTAGATTTCCCGGGGAAAGCAGCAGTCTCTGATTGAGAACTTACTCTGTTCCAAGCCTTGATCTGAACCCCATCTTGAGGGGAGGGCAGGGTTGGGGGAGAGAGAAGAATTGAGGCAGCTGCCATTGAAGATAAATTTTAAGAAAAAAGCCAAGATGTTGAAAGAGGCCATTTAATAAATTTTGCTTGGCGATATCTATCTCCCTGTCTCTCCTTGAAACCTTCAGTAAAATGCCACATTAACTGTCAATGCATTTGCTGTTGGATTTGTTCTTTCTGAAGATTAAGCATTATGCTGAGACTGCCCTCTACAAGGGCATGGTGCCAGAGCAGGGAGGGCCCAAAGAGGCCCCGGCACCTTTGAGTATATCCAGAAGAGTTTTACTAGCCTGGCCTGTCCACAGGAGGAAGGCCTGATGGTCCCCCAGCTACTCCCCTGCCCCCATCTCCTTTTCCCTCATCCTGGGGCCACTAGGCCACAGAGCATCTCTGCTCAGAAAGGGTGAGAATCCTCAAAGAAGGAACAAGGCCTCGAGGTCTATTTCGC
>NW_026665815.1:0-1565 GCF_009828535.3 Hylobates moloch | reverse complement strand
CTCAGCTCAGATGATGCAGTAGTTCTACCAGGGCCTGCTGGCCATGAAAACCAGCACCTTCACTGCTGGAGGCCGCTGATTTTATTTGGAGTGGAGGATGGAAAAATCTCACCCAGCAGTGAACACGAAAAGCCTGCAGCATGAGGTTATGGTCCTGGTTGGGGCAAGTAACAGAATGTAAGACCAGCAAGATATTTAGCAGGGAGATAGCAATTGAGGCACTTGATAAACATTCCACACATGCCTGGCTGCCTGGGAGCCTGTGTGCATGAATGGTGGAGACGTGAGGGCCAACAATAACAACAAAAGGCCACGCTGACTTAAAAACTGCCCAAACTAAACACAGGTCCACCAGCAGAGGGTGAAAGCCTTATAGCCCACCATTTTTGAACACAAATTTTGTTCAATCATTGACGGACCATTTCATTATGCAAAACCAGGGGTCACTTCTAAGAGACCAGGTTAAAAAATAAAAGCAATAAAAAAGTTAAGCAGAGGCATCAACAGCTGCACATTATGGGGCTTCTAAACTCCTCAGATTTAATTCAGATATGTTACTTAAAAACAAGTAGGCAAACAACAACAAAAGCCACACACACACCCCCAAAAAAACCCTCAGAGAAAAAGAAAGTGATAATCCAGAGTTGCTACAATATATTATCTGAATTGTCTAGTTTTCTACAAAAATTTATAAAACATGCAGGAAACACAAATAGGAAAATGTAAATTATACTTAGTATAAAAACAGCCAATGAAAACTGTCTCTGAGTGGGTCTAAATGTTGGATTTAACAGACAAAAATTTCTAATTAGATATGATAAATATCTTTGAAGAACTTAAGAGGTCAGTATACACATGTTCAAAGAACTAAAGGAAATGTGGTGGCAATTGCTAAAATGTGGGAACTATTAATAAAGAAAAAGAGTCTACTGGAAAAAACAAAGTGGAAATTCTAGAGTTGAAAAATATGTAAATATTGGCTGGGTGCAGTGGCTCACAACTGTTATCCCAGAACTTTGGGAGGCTAAGGCAGGCGGATTGCTTGGGTCCAGGAGTTCGAGACCAGCCCTGGGCAACATGACAAACTCTGTCTCTACAAAACATACTAAAATTGGCCCAGTGTGGTGGCATGCACCTGTAGTCCCAGCTACTCAGCTACTAGGGATGCTGAGATGGGGGAATTGCTTGAGCCTGGAGACCGAGGTTGCATTGAGCCGAGATCAAACCACTGCACTCCAACCTGAGCAACAGAGCAATACCTTGTCTCAAAAAGAAAAAAAAAAAAGAAAAATATGAAAATGTCTCTAAATGCATTTTTTGTAATATTAAAAAAACTGGAAGCAATTTAATTATCAATCAACTAGTGAGTGACTAAGCAAAATATGCTGTATATTATTCCTTCAAATACATTTTCCAAACTTTTAGATTTATCTTCTTCCTCATGAACACCAATTATTCTAGGTTTGGTCATTTAACATAATCCCAAATTTCTTGGAGTCTTTGTTTTTTTTTTTATTCTTTTTTCTTTGTCTTTGTCAGGTTGGGTTAATTTGAAAGCCCTGTCT
>NW_026665814.1:0-1566 GCF_009828535.3 Hylobates moloch | reverse complement strand
TTAATTTCAAAATCTTTTGCTCACACCCATCCGTGTCACACGCGTCCGTGTGGAGAGAGTCCACTGACAGGCTTTGTGTGAACAACAAGGCTGTTGATTTCACCTGGGTGCAGGTGGGCTGAGTCCGAAAAAAGAGTCAGCAAAGGGTGGCGGGATTATCATTAGTTCTTATGGGTTTGGGATAGGCGTGGAGTTAGGAGCAATTTTTTGTGGGCAGGAGGTGGATCCTACAAAGGACATTCTCAAGGGTGGGGAGAATATTACAAAGTACCTTCTTTTTTTTTTTTTTTTTTTTTGAGATGGAGTCTCACTCTGTCGCCCAGGCTGGAGTGCAGTGGCGCGATCTCGGCTCACTGCAAGCTCCACCTCCCGAGTTCACTCCATTCTCCTGCCTCAGCCTCCCGAGTAGCTGGGACTACAGGCCCCACCACCACGCCTGGCTAATTTTTTTGTATTTTTAGTAGAGACGGGGTTTCACCATGTTAGCCAGGCTGGTCTCGATCTCCTGACCTCGTGATCATCCCACCTCGGCCTCCCAAAGTGCTGGGATTACAGGTGTGAACCACCACACCCGGCCTTCTTAAGGGTGGGGGAGAATATTACAAAGTGCCTTCCCAAGGGTGAGGAGGCTGTATCGTACAAAGTACATTCACAAGGACGGGGGAATATCACAAAGTACATTATCGCAAGGGCGGGGAGCGTGTGTTGTCACAAAGTCAACTGATCAGTAAGGGTGGAGCAGGAACAGATCACGATGGTGGAATGTCATCTTTTGGCGTTCTTCAGTTGCTCCAGGCCATCTGGATGTGTACGTGCAGGTCACAGGGGTTACCATGGCTTAGCTTGGGCTCAGAGGCCTGACATTCAGTCCACAAAGGAGCTGTCCAAGGCTGTGTCAGTGGCGTGGAAAACAAGACGTATGGAGACTTTACAGACCAGCATTGGGTCTTCAGCTGTCCTAGACACCTGGGGACGCCTGAAAGGCTGGAAATGCACTGTTTGTAAGAAAAAGCCTTTGAGAGGCAAATGCAACCCTAAGCAGTAACATGAAGTTGGAAGAGGATACACAGAGGAGTTTAGGGATGGAAGAAAGTTTAAAGTGGGTGACAAGGGCCCGGCGCAGTGGCTCACGCCTGTCATCCCAGCACTTTGGGAGGCCAAGGCAGGCGGATCACCTGAGGTCAGGAGTTCGAGACCAGCCTGGCCAACATGGTGAAACCCCATCTCTACTAAAAATACAAAAAATATATATATATAGCCGGGCGTGGTGGCGGGCACCTGCAGTCCCACCTACTTGGGAGGCTGAGGTAGGAGAATCACTTGAACCCGGAGGCAGAGGTTGCAGTGAGCCGAGATCGCGCCACTGCACTCCACACTGGGCAACAGAGCGAGACTCCATCTCAAAACAGAAACAAAAACAAATGGCTGAGAAGGAGCAGAGACCCCTCCGAAGGTCCTGCCACCCCCCGCCTCAAGGCATGGAAATAACAAGAAAAATTGTGAGTTTCTTCAAGAGAGATTCTGGGCACCTAGCTAGCCCTGCAACCAGCCATTCGGGGAGTGAAT
>NW_026665813.1:0-1566 GCF_009828535.3 Hylobates moloch | reverse complement strand
AAGAAGTTTGGCAGAATGATTCTGTGTAGTTTTTATTTCAAGATATACCTTTTACCACAATAAGCCCCTTAGTGCTCCGAATGTCCCCTTGCAGTTTCTACAGAAAGAGTGTTTCAAAACTCCTCAATCAAAAGTAATGTTCAACACTGCTATTTGGATGCACAGATCCGAACGTGGTTTCACAGAATGCTTCTGTGTAGTTTTAATTTGAAGATATTACTTTTTCCAGTGTAGGCCCCTCAGTGCTCCAAATGTCCGATTTCAGTTTCTACAGAAAGAGTGTCTCAGAACTTCTCAATCAACAGTGAGGTTCATCTCTGTTACTTGAATGCACAGAACAGAAAGACGTTTGGCAGAATGATTCTGTGTAGTTTTTATTTGAAGATATATCTTTTTCCACTATATGGCCCTTAACGCCTGGAATGTCCGCCTGCAGTTTCTACAGAAAGAAAGTTTCACAACTTCTCAATCGAAAGTATGGTTCAAATCTGCTAGTTGAATGCAGAGATCAGAAACAAGTTTCGCAGAATGCTTCTGTGTAGTTTCTATTTGAAGATATTCCTCTTTCTACTAAAGGCACCTTAGCGCCCAAAATGTCGACTTGCAGTTTCTACCGAAAGAGAGTTTCACAACTTCTCAATCAAAAGTAATGTTCAGCTCTGCTAGGTGAATGCAGAGATCAGAAAGAAGTTTCGCAGAATGATTCTGTGTAGTTTTTATTTGAGTATATTCCTTATTCCACCAAAGGCCCCTTAGAGCTCCGAATGTCCGCTTGCAGTTTCTACAGAAATAGAGTTTCAGAACTTCTCCATCAAAACTAAGGTTCATCTCTGTTAGTTGAATGCACAGAACAGAAAGAAGTTTGGCAGAATGATTCTGTGTAGTTTTTATTTCAAGATATTCCTTTTACCACTATAAGCCCTTTAGTGCTCCGAATGTCCACTTGCAGTTTCTACAGAAAGAGTGTTTCAAAACTTCTCAATCAAAAGTAAGGTTCAACTCTGCTAGTTGTATGCACAGATCAGAAAGAAGTTTCACATAACGCTTCGGTGTAGTTTTAATTTGAAGATATTCCTTTTTCCACTATAGGCCCCTCAGTGCTCCGAATGTCCGCTTGCAGTTTCCAAAGAAAGAGAGTTTCAGTACTTCTCAATCAAAAGTGTGGATCAACTCTGTTAGTTGAATGCACAGAAGAGAAAGAAGTTTGACAGAATGCTTCTGTGTAGTTTTTATTTGAAGATATTCCTTTTTCCACTATAGTCCCCTTAGTGCTCTGAATGTCCGCTTGCTGTTCCTACAGAAAGAGAGTTTCACAACTTCTCAATCAAAAGTAAGATTCAAATCTGCTAGTTGAATGCAATGATCCGAAAGAAGTTTCGCAGAATGCTTCTGTGTAGCTTTTATTTGAAGATGTTACTTTTTCCACTAGATGCACCTTAGTGCTCACATTGTCCTCTTGCAGTTTGTACAGAAAGAGAGTTTCACAACTTCTCAATCAAATGTAAAGTGCAACTCTGTTAGTTGAATGCACGGAACAGAAAGAAGTTTGGCAGAATGATTCTGTGT
>NW_026665812.1:0-1566 GCF_009828535.3 Hylobates moloch | reverse complement strand
TATCTATCTATCTATCTATCTATCTATCTATCTATCTATCTATCTATATCATCTAGGTATCTATATATCTATATATCAACCTTCCTATTATCTGTATGTATGCCTATCTCAGTCTCCCTTTCTGTCTCAATCTCTCAGACTTTCTATCACTATATCCCTTTCCCTATCTCTTTACGTTTTTTTGTTTCATTTTGCTTATTATTTGTCTTTCTGGCAATCTGTCTATTTCTGTCTTTCTTGACCCTGTGTTTTCCCTGCCTGTCTGTCTCTCTGCTTCTACCTTTCTCTCTCTCTGAACCTATCTCCACTTCTCTCTCTTTCTGTTCTTTCCTAACTGCATATCGCAGTTTCTCTTTCTGTTCCCTTTCTCTTTGTCTTATCTTTGACTGTCTCTAACTTTCATTATATTTTTTCCTTGTGAGTCTCTCGTTTTCTTTGTGTGACTATCCCTGTATCTCTCTTTGAGTTTCTATCTCTGTGAATATCTCTCTGTGACTTGTCTGTGTCTGTCTCTGTCTCTCAGACAGAGATGTGTGGTTCTAAAGTAATAAAAACCTCTCATCCAGTTTTAATGACCCTTCTCTGGATTCCAGTGGTGTGCTGCAAAGTTAAAGAAGTAAGTCCCTTAAATGATAAAGCAAAAAGAAAAGTCACTGTTCTTGGATAAACAATTTGCATTTCCATAAGGATTCAGTGATGCAGAATCAGAAAAAGCTCATTCTGACACCTCCATGAAAACAACAAGGAGAGCATTCATTAGCTGGGCTTCCTTTTGAATGATGCACTTCATCGCACACACTGCTGGGAGGTCAGGAAACACTGCTTAATTCTATCTGAAACTCGCTCTTTCACTAGGCATGAGAATGAATGACTTTTCAAAGTAATAGGAACTAGGCTGGGTGCGGTGGCTCACGCCTGTAATCCCAGCACTTTGGGAGGCTGAGGATGGCGGATCACAAGATCAGGAGATCGAGACCATCCTGGCTAACATGGTGAAACCCCATCTCTACTAAAAATACAAAAAACTAGCCGAGTGTGGTGGTGGGCGCCTGTAGTCCCAGCTACTTGGGAGGCTGAAGCAGGAGAATGGCGTGAACCCAGGAGGTGGAGCTTGCAGTGAGCTGAGATTGCACCACTGCACTCCAGCCTGGGCCACAGAGCGAGACTCCATCTCAAAAAAAAAACAAAAAACAAAAAACAAAACAAAACAAAAAAACAACTAATAGGAACTACACATCTGCCATGGCCTGAGAACGTTTACACTCAAAAGCCATACAGAAAGTTACACTCCTATCAATTTCTTATCCATCAAGGAGCACAATAAACAAGCTTTGAACTTTTCCATTTACCAACTTGAAGGAAAGAGATGCTTCATTTTCTTTAGTTCCTTGAAATAATGACTGCTTTTGCCTCTTACATTTATAGCTCCAATCGCCATGATCTGATATTTAAGGGTGAGTACAACCTTTAAACAACTTATGATATAAAAGGAAATTTGTCCATTACAGTGCTCAGAAACTTTTACTCTTTAGGTGGAAATTATTTTGTTGCTGTTATTGTTGACAC
>NW_026665811.1:0-1566 GCF_009828535.3 Hylobates moloch | reverse complement strand
GTTTTGAGGAAGTCAAACGTTATACGCTGATTTCTGACTACATGGGATCTCGGCACCCCAACCACCATGGTGTTCAAGGGTCAACTCTAAGTTTATTAAATATCATTCAAATAATCTGAGAATCTCTTTGTGAACAAAGACTTTATCTTTCTGTGAAACCCTGTTTATCTCATCCAGTAATTATTGCATTTCATAGTGATAGTGTGTTTTATCATGCTTACTGATATTTTATATCATTTCCCAGGAAACAAAATTGTTTTAGCTGAATATTTTGATATTAGCAAGAAATCCTAATAAAAAGTTTGCTCCCATGTTGAAATGATTAGATAGAACCCTTTTGCTATTGTTCTGCTGCTCGCAGTAGCATAACAATTGACACCTTGGTTGTGCCCATTGCTCTGTCTGGTACACTGAAGCATATGCTCTCCATGGATTTCTGATAATATCGTGCATTATATTAATATTTTTGAAGGTAATAGCTATATATTTCTAAAGTGTCCAAGAACTGTCACAAAGTTCTATATTTTGTCACAGTATTTTCATTTCTTGAATTATTTCTTAAGAAAAAGTCTCAAACTTGGAAAACAAAGACTGCTTTGAAAAAGACTTGACTTCTAAAATGATAATAGCAAGTATTTCAAAATAACCTCTTGCCTAAGAGACGAGAAATTACTAAAGAAGTCGATATTCCCCAATGAGAACATTTTATAATCATTAGAATCAATGATTAGAGTCGGGTGTGGTGACTCATACCTGTAATTCCAGCAATTTGTGTGGGTGAGACAAAACTCCTGAGGTCAGGAGTTTGAAGCCAGTCTGGCTAACATGGTGAAATCCCATCTCTACTAAAAAACAAACAAAAAAACACACAAACAAACAAACAAACAAACAAAACTAGCCAGGCGTTGTAGCAGGCACCTGTAATCCCAGCTACTCAGGAGACTGAGGCAGGAGAACCACTTGAGCCCAGGAGGTGGCCAGCCTGGACGACAGAGCAAGATTCCGTCTCAAAAAAAAAAAAAAAAAAGATTATTAGAGATACAATATAAGGAGACATTTACAACAAAATACGAAGTAAGCAGAAAAAATGTAAAGTTGTATATATAATTTGATTAATTTTATTCAGCAAATATAGGAAAAACTTAAAGGGAGTTAATCAGTTAGTATAAGCACTGCATTATCTTCAGAGGAATATTGGGAGAATTGTTTCCTTATTGTTCACAATTCTTTCCAATTTTTTTTATGTGCGTAAAAGGTCAACAATGAGAATGAAAATGTAAGCAGATCCCATGAAGCTGATTTTCTACCTTTAAAAGAAAACTGATGTTTTCTCTCCCTGACAAAACGCCTCATCATTTGAATTATGGTTTGTTAAGGACACATGGCTTTTTCTTCCTTGAGTATTTCTATATTTGTTTCATTTTCTCCAAATGATAGTAAAGATCCAGTCTGTGTCTCTATAAGATGTTTACAATTCCTGAAACACCTGAGCAGTGCATTGCACGTAATAATAGTAATTTCTCAATAAGTAAATTAAGTTGAATGTTGAATTTCTCAACAAAAACT
>NW_026665810.1:0-1566 GCF_009828535.3 Hylobates moloch | reverse complement strand
TTTTTTTGAAGATATTCCTTTTTCCACTATAGGCCCCTTAGTGCTCAGAATGTCCCATTCCAGTTTCCACAGAAAGAGTGTTTCAGAACTGCTCAATCAAAAGTTAGCTTCAACACTGTTAGTTGAATGCACAGAACAGAAAAAAGTTTCACAGAATGTTCTGTGCTGTTTTTACTTGAAGATATTCCTTTTTCCACTACAGGCCATTAAGCGATCTGAATGTTCCCTTGCAGTTTCTACAGAAAGAGTGTTTCAGAACTGCTCAACCAAAAGTAAGCTTCAAGTCTGTTAGCTGAATGCACAGAAAAGGAGGAAGTTTCACAAAATGCTTCTGTGTAGTTTTTATTTGAAGATATTGCTTTTTCCACTATAAGACCTTTAGCGCTCAGAATGTCCACTTGTAGTTTCTACAGAAAGAGTGTTTCAGAACAGCTCTATCAAAAGTAAACTTCAACTTTGTTTGTTGAATGCACAAAACAGAAAGAGGTTTCACAGAATGCTTCTGTGTAGTTTTTTTTTGAAGATATTCCTTTTTCCACTGTAGGCCCCTTAGTGCTCCGTATGTCCCCTTGCAGTTTCTACAGAAACAGTGTTTCAAAACTGCTCAATCAAAAGTAAGCTTCAACTCTGTTAGTTGAATGCACAGAACAGAAAGAAGTTTCACATAATGCTTCTGTTTAGTTTTTATTTGAAGATATCCCTTTTTCCACTATAGTCCCCTTAGCGCTCTGATTGTCCCCTTGCAGTTCCTACAGAAAGAGTGTTTCATAACTGCTCTATCAAAACTAAGCTTTCACTGTGTTAGTTGAATGCCCAGAACAGAAAGAAGTTTCACAGAATGCTTCTGTGTGTTTATTTATAGATATAATTTTTCCACTGTAGGCCACTTAGCGCTCAGATTGTCCCCTTGCAGTTTCTACAGAAAGAGCTTTTCATCACTGCTCTATCAAAAGTAAGATTCAACTCTGTTGGTTGAATGCACAGAACAGAAAGAAGTTTCACAGAATACTTCTGTGCAGTTTTTATTTGAAGATATACCTTTTTCCACTATAGGCCATCTAGTGCTCCGAATATTCCCTTGCAGTTTCTACAGAAAGAGTGTTTCAGAACTGCTCAATCAAAAGTAAGCTTCAACTCTCTTACTTGAATGCACAGAACAGAAAGAAGTTTCACAGAATGATTCTGTTTAGTTTTTATTTGAAGATATACCTTTTTCCACTAAAAGCACCTTGGCACTCAGAATGTCTACTTGAAGGTTCTACAGAAAGAGTGTTTCAGGACTGCTCTGTCAAAAGCATGCTTCAACTCTCTTACTTGAATGCACAGAACAGAAAGAAGTTTTACAGAATGCTTCTGTGTAGTTTTTATTTGACGATATTTCTTTTTCCATATAGGCCCCTTAGTGCTCCGAATGTCCCCTTGCAGTTTCTACAGAAAGAGTGTTTCAGAACTGCTCTATCAAAAGTAAGCTTCAAATCTATTAGTTGAATGCACAGAACAGAAAGAAGTTTCACAGAATGCTTCTGTGTAGTTTTTATTTGAAGATATTCCTTTTTCCACTATAGG
>NW_026665809.1:0-1566 GCF_009828535.3 Hylobates moloch | reverse complement strand
ACTCTAATCCACTCCACTCCACTCCATTCCCTTCCATTCCATTCCATTCCACTCCACTGCCTTCCACTAAACTCCACTGCCTTCCATTCCATTCCATTCCATTCCTTTCCATTGCTTTCCATTCCACTCTATTCCATTCCATTCTCCTCCACTCAACTCCACTCCAATGCACTGCACTGCATTCCATTTCTTTCAATTCCCTTCCACTCGAATCCACTGCACTACCCTCCACTCCACCTCATTCCATTCCTTCCCATTCAGCTACACTCTACTCAATACAATTACTTCCAATTCCATTCCATTCCATTGTATTCCATTTCATTCCATTCCACTCCACTCCTCTCTACTCCAATCCACTACATCCCATTCCTTTCCATTCCATTCCATTGCATGCTACTTGAATCCACTCTACTCCACTCCACAACATTCCAATCCTTCCCATTCAACTCCACTCCACTCCATTCCTTTCCATTCCATTGCATTCCACTCCACTCTCCTGCACTCCATTCCTTTCTACTCCTTTCCACTACACAGCACTCCACTCCATTCTTTCCACTCCATTCAATTCCATTCCTTTCCATTCCATATCATTCCACTCCAATCCACTGCATTCCATTCCATTCCATTCCAATCCATTCTACTCGAATACACACTAATCCACTCCACTCCATTCCATTCATTCCCATTCCACTCCACTCCATTCCATTTGATTCCGCTCAACTCCATGCCACTCCACTCCATGCCTTTCTAATCCGTTCCACTATACTGCACTCCACTCCACTCAGTTTCATGGCATTCCATTCCAATTCGTTCCACTGCATTCCATTCCATTCCTTTCCCTTCCATTCAACTCAACTCCGCTCCACTCCAATACACTGCTTTCCATTCTATTCAATTCCACTCTATTCCACTCCATTCCACTCCACTCCTCTACACTCCACTCCTTTGTACATCATTCCAATTCACTGCTCTCCATTGAACTCCATTCCATTCCATTCCCTTCCATTCCATTCCACTCAAGTCCACTCCACTCCAGTCCACTGCATTCCATTTGATTCCATTCCATTCCAGGTGAATACATTCTGCTCCAATCCACTCCAAACCATTCCATTCCTTCCCATTCCAGTCCACTCCACTCCATTCGTTTCCATTGCATTCCACTCAACTCCACTCCATTCGTTTGTACTCAATTCCACCACTATGCACTCTACTCCACTCCATTCCATTCCATTCCATTCCATTCCATTCCATTCCATTCCATTCCATTCCATTCCATTCCATTCCATTTCCTTCCTTTCCATTCCATTTCTATCCACTCCCTTGCATTGCATTCCATTCCATACCATTCCATTCCATTCCATTCCGTTCTATTCCATTCCACTCAAAACCAGTCCACTCCAATCCATTCCATTCCTTCCTTCTACTACACACCACTCCATTCCCTTCCATTATATTCCACTCCACTCCACTTCTCTCCATTACTTTCTACTCCCTTCCACTACTCTGCAGTCCACTCCAATCCATTCAATCACAGTCCAATCCTTTCCGTTCCACTGCATTTCATTC
>NW_026665808.1:0-1567 GCF_009828535.3 Hylobates moloch | reverse complement strand
GGAGGCGGAGCTTGCAGTGAGCCGAGATTGCGCCACTGCACTCCAGCCTGGGCGACAGAGCGAGACTCCGTCTCAAAAAAAAAAAAAAAATATTCCCACTTTTACTATTTATTCATTTTAATATTATTCCCTTATTCTGTAAAGACAAGAATCTCTTATGGCACACACACACACACACACAAAGCAAACACCATTCTGAAGAATTATTTGTCTATAGCATGTTAGTTAAAATAGTCTGATAATATTGAGAGTGCAATTGATTTAACTGTCTTTATTTTTAGGATATTTATTCATGATCCACTTATATCTCCTTGAAGTATCTCAGTGGTAGGGAAGACTTGGAAATGAATAGAAACCTAGTTGAAGAGTCATTATAGATTGCATAGCAGCACAGAATGGCTCTCTAGAGGTACAGAACCTCTAGAGAGGTTTAATAGGAAGCCAACCACTGACTGGTGGGAAACATGACTAAGGTCCTTAAACTCTCTGCTGTGCATAGTGCTCATCACAACAAGTAAACCACTTGTGGAGGCACTGAGAAAAGGAGCCTGGCAGAGTGAAACAGGATGGCAGAGGAGAAGGATAACTCCCTGATATGGTTTGGTTGTGTCCCCGCCCAAATCTCACCTTGAATTGTAATAATCCCCATGTATCAAGGGGATTATTACAGGAGGAGATAACTGAATCATGGGGGCAGTTTCCCCCGTATTGTTCTTACAGTAGTGAATAAGTCTCACAAGATCTGATGGTTTTACAAATGGGAGCTCCCCTGCACACACACTGTTGCCTGCTGACATGTAAAACGTGTCTTTCTTCCCGTTTGCCTTCCACCATGCTTGTGAGGCCTCCCTAGCCATGTGGAACTCTGAGTCTATTAAACCTCTTTCCTTTATAAATTACCCAGTCTCAGGTATGTCTTTATTAGCAGTGTGAGAACAGACTAATATACTCCCCAGGGAGGTTATATTTCAACTTAGTCTGGAGGGATTATTACTTTTCCAGGTAGATGAAGTGGATAAAAGAGCAATAATAATAATTTTTATTGAAAGGTCACTATACAACAGACACTATTCTAAGCATTTGAAATACATAAATTTATTTTTGACTCAAAACTCCTACAGAAATGATCATTTATCTTCATTTTATAAACAAGCATGCTCAAGTTGTATGTTGTATGTGCTCAAGTAGAAAGAACATGTCTGAAAGTATAACAAGGTATGACTAGAATGTTCCATGCATGTGAAAAAATATTGGTAGATAAGGAAGGAAAGGAAGACGGGTGGGAATCTGCGGGGCCTTTTATGCATGATTTTCCCTGGAGGGTTGGATCATGGGTGGAATTTACTTCACAGTGATTTTTTTCTACAATACGTATATATTCCTTGTTTAGAAAGTAAAATCGGTGAGAGTATAAAATTCAGGATATTTGAGCATATAGGAAAGTGAAAGAGTGTCCTCATCTGGGGACAGTAAGTGCTAATAGAAGGGACAGAAACCAGGTTCATAGATGATTGCCTTTTTTGTTTTGATTTTGTTTCTGAAATGGGAAAGGTGTGTGTGTGTATAT
>NW_026665807.1:0-1567 GCF_009828535.3 Hylobates moloch | reverse complement strand
ATGGAATGGGATCAATTGGAATGGAACGGAATGGAGTGGAATGGAGAGTAGTGGAGTGGAGTGGCACGGAATGGAGTGGAATGGAATGGTATGCAACGTAGTGGAGTGGAGTGGAGTGCCGTGGAGTGGAGTGGAATGGAATGGGATGCAATGGAATGGAATGGAGTGGAGAGTAGTGGGGTGGAGCGGATTGGAGTGGAGTGGAATGGAGTGGAATGGAATGGAACAGAATGGAATAGAGTGCAGTGTGGTGGAGCGGAGTGGAGTGGAAAGGAATGGAACCGTATGGAATGGATTGGAATGGTGAAATTAAATGTTAGCTGAGATTGTGTCACTGCATTCCAGCCTGGGTGAAAGAGTGAGATCCTGTTGAAAAAAGGATTGGAATGGAATGGAGTGGAATGGAATGGATTGGAATGGAATGGAATGGAATGGAATGGAATGGAATGGAATGGAATGGAATGGATTGGAATGGAATGGAATGGAATGCAATGGAATGGAATGGAATGGAGTGGAATGGATTGGAATGGAATGGAATGGATTGGAATGGAATGGAATGGAATGGAATGGAATGGAATGGAATGGAATGGAATGGAATGGAATGGAGTGGAATGGATTGGAATGGAATGGAATGGAATGGAATGGCATGGAATGGAATGGAGTGGCATGGAATGGAATGGAATGGCATGGAATGGAATGGAGTGGAATGGAGTGGAGGGAAGTGGAGCGGAGTGGATTGGAGTGCAGTGGAATAAAATGTAATGGAAAGTATGGAGTGCTTTGGAGTGGAATGGAGCGGAGTGGAATGGAGTGGAATGGACATAATGCAGTGTGAAGGAATGGAGTAGAATTGAATGGAATGGAATGGAATGGAATGAAATGAAGTGGATTGGAGTGGACTGGAGTGCAGTGGAGTGGCATATAATGGAATGGGATGGAATGGAATGGAATGGTATGGAATGGAATGGAATGGAGTGGAGTGGAGTGGACTGGAGTGCAGTGGAGTGGCATGGAATGGAATGGAATGGAATGTTGCAATGAAATATGTGCAGAGATTCTTCCACTGCTCCCCAGCCTGGGTGACAGACTGAGATCCTGTTGAAAGAAAGTTATGGAATGAAGTGGAGTGTAGTGGAGTGCAGTGGAGTGCAGTGGAGTGGAATGGAATGGGATCAATTGGAATGGAACAGAATGGAGTGGAATGGAGGGTAGTGGAGTGGAGTGGAGCGGAATGGAGTGGAATGGAATGGTATGCAACATAGTGGAGTGGAGTGGAATGGAGTGCCATGGAGTGGAGTGGAATGGAATGGGATGCAATGGAATGGAACGGAGTGGAGAGTAGTGGGATGGAGCGGATTGGAGTGGAGTGGAATGGAATGGAATGGAATGGAATGGAATGGAATGGAATGGAATGGAATGGAATGGAATGGAGTGCAGTGTGGTGGAGCAGAGTGGAGTGGAAAGGAATGGAATCATATGGAATGGATTGGAATGGTGAAATTAAATGTTAGCTGAGATTTTGTCACTGCATTCCAGCCTGGGTGAAAGAGTGAGATCCTGTTGAAAA
>NW_026665806.1:0-1568 GCF_009828535.3 Hylobates moloch | reverse complement strand
ATTTTGGCTTTTGTTGCCATTGCTTTTGGTGTTTTAGACATGAAGTCCTTGCCCATGTCTATAGGACATCTCATCTTTATTGATCACCCATGGTGCTGAGAATTTAAGAGGCACCAGGGATGTAACTTTGAATCAGAAGAGACCTGGTTTCTGCTCTTGTGGAGCTTACCTTCCAGTGGGTGAGACAGATAAAGAGCAGTTGTTATAAGCAAAAAGGGAAAAGGAAGATGCGGGGGGTAGGGAGTGGTTTGCAAGGGAGTCAGGTCACACAGGGTTGGTGGGGGATGGGGCATTTAGCAGGAAGAGAACACCATGAAATTTGTGTTTCGAAGAAACCATTGGCTGATGTGCAAGATTGGAGAGAAGTTAAGAGAGGGCATGAGGAGACCAATTAGGAGACTACTACAGCTTCCCCAGAGGGAGATGACGAAGGGAGCACAACTGCTTCCATTGCAGGGAGTGAGATCAAGCCCCAGAGAAAGCAACCAACAATGAAACTGAGAACTGGGGTGGAAGGCACTGCCACCAAAGTCCCAACTGAAATGGTTAAAACCAGTCATCCCTGGGAATAGTACTGAGGCCTCTGGAGACACTGCTACTAAAGGACTGTGTGGCCTTGGGCAGGTTACTCCACCTCTCTGGGCCTTCTGTTCTTTCCTTGAAAATCAGAGGTTCAACCAGATAATCACTGCGTGTGGTGACCAGATAGTTTCTTGTCCTAACTGGGACACTTCTGAGGGTGAAAGATGGAACAATTAATAATTACCCCAGGACAGCAGGCATAAACCTAGCCAATCCTGGGAAAACTGGGATTAAAATCCCTGACAATCTGAGCTCAGAACCCAAAAGTGCTCCCTCCAAGTTCAACACTCTGTTTCTCAACAATTCTTTTATAGATTCAGAGCTGAAGTCAACTCATTTGTAACCAGAATTGAATGGATTCAAAGTTCCTGCTGAACTGAACTCCTGGCTAAGAACCCTGCAAGCATCTTTTCTACTCCCCAGTGCATTGATAACCCTATTTGTGGTGAAAAGAGGCCCTGTTTTAGCCTTGAGAAGGGTGGAATCGCTGGTGAATGCAAGGACTGGCAAGGGGGTCAGCCTATCTCTGATCATGGATGATGCTGTGCATGCACCTGTGGGGTCATGGGTGGAGGCAAGGCAGATGGAATCAGAATGCCCCCAGAGCGGGACTGTTGACTATGTCCTGGTTAGACCCAAGTCTCTCAAAAAGTCATCTTCTTCTTTTATGAGGACATGTAGCATAGCCAGTTCATTCTAGTTGGAAAGGCAATTAGGATTTGGAAATAGGAAATTCGGAGTCAAGTCTCAGGTCTGCATGCTACTTCCCTGCTGGTGACCTGGACAAATCACTTTCCTTACTTAATCTCCCATTTTCTCAGTAAATATAGATACTGCCACCCTCTTGAGAGGCTGTAATTAGGATAAAATCAAATCAGTAATATGAAAGTGTTCAGACAATTGAGAAAGTTTTAAATAAACTTTTTACTTGGAAATAATTTCAGACTTATAAACAAGTTGAAGAAATAATTCCTATGTGCCCTTAC
>NW_026665805.1:0-1568 GCF_009828535.3 Hylobates moloch | reverse complement strand
CCTTTTTGCTCTACAGGCCCCTTAGTTCTCTGAATGTCCTCATGCACGTTCTAGAGAAACACTCTTTCAGAACTGCTCAATCAAAACTAAGGTACATCTCTGTTAGATGAACGCAAAGAACAGAAAGAAGTTTCGCAGAATGCTTCTTTATTTGTGGATAGTCCTTTTTCCACTATAGGCCCGTTACCGGTCCGAATGTCCACTTGCAGTTTCTACAGAAAGAGTGTTTGAGAACTGCTCAATCAAAACTAAGTAGGAATTTTCACAGAATGCTTCTGTGTTGTTTTTATTTGAAGATATTCCTTTTTCCACTACATGCCCCTTAGCGCTCCGAATGACCAGTTGCAGTTTCTACAGAAAGAGTGTTTCAGAACTGTTCAATCAAAAGTATGCTTCAACTCTGTTAGTTGAATACAAAGAACAGAAAGAAGTTTCACACAATGCTTCTGTGTAGTTTTTATTTGAAGATACTTCTTTTTCCACAGTAGGCCCCTTTGCGCTCCGAATGTCCCCTTGCAGTTTCTACAGAAAGAGGGTTTCAGAACTGCTCAATCAAAAGTAAGGTTCAACTCTGTTAGCTGAATGCACAGAACAGAAAGAAGTTTCACAGAACGCTTCTCTGTAGTTTTTATTTGATGATATCCCTTTTTCCACTATAGGCCACGTCGCGCTCGGAATGTCCCCTTGCAGTTTCTACAGAAAGAGTGTTTCAGAACTGCTCAATCAAAAGTAAGCTTCAACTCTCTTAATTGAATGCACAGAACAGAAAGAAGTTTCGCAGAATGCTTCTGTGTAGTTTTTATTTGAAGATATTCCCTTTTCCACTAAAGGCCCCTTAGCACTCCAAATGTCCACATGCAGTTTCTACAGAAAGAGTGTTTCAGGACTGCTCCATCAAAAGTAAGCTTCAAGAAAGAAAATTCCAAAATGTTCTGTTGTTTTTATTAAAATATCCTTTTTCACTATACCTTTATGAATTTGATATTCCTGTTTCCGCTATACGCCCCTTAACGCTGTGAATTTCCACTTGCAGTTTCTACCGAAAGAGTGTTTCAGAACTGCTCCGTCAAAAGTAAGCTTCAACTCTGTTAGTTGAATGCACAGAACTGAACGAAGTTTCGCAGGATGCTTCTGTGTGGTTTTTAATTGAAGATATTCCTTTCTCCACTATGGGCCCCTTAGCGCTCCAAATGACCACTTGCAGTTTTTACAGAAAGAGTGTTTCAGAACTGCTCAATCAAAAGTAATGTTCAATTCTCTTAGTTGAATGCACAGAACAGAAAGCAGTTTCGCAGAATGCTTCTGTGTAGTTTTTATTTGAAGATATTCCTTATTGCACTATAGGCACCTTAGCGCTCTTAATGAAAGAATGCTTCAGAACTGCTCCATCAAAAACAAGGTTCAACTCTGTTTGTTGAATGCACAGAAGAGAAAGAAGTTTTCCAGAATGCTTGACATTCCTTTTTCCACTGTAGGCCACTTTGCGCTCGGAATGTCCGCTTGCAGTTTCTACAGAAAGAGTGTCTCAGAACTGCTCAATCAAAAGTAGGCTTCAACTCTGTTAGTTG
>NW_026665804.1:0-1568 GCF_009828535.3 Hylobates moloch | reverse complement strand
CACTATTCTATTCTATTCCTTTCTTTCAACAAGTTCTCAATCTGTCACCTTGGCTGGATTGCAGTGGCACAATGTCAGCTCACATTTTATTTCACTGTTCCATTTCATTGCATTCCACTCCATTGCATGTGATTCCATTCCATTCCATTTCATTCCATTCTGTTCGATTCCGTTCCATTGCACTCCATTCCATTCCATTCCATTCCTTTCCATTCTATTCCATTCCATTCCACATTATTTTCTTCTATTACTTTCTTTCAACAGGTTCTCAATCTGTCACACTGGCTGGATTGTAGTGGCACAATATCAGCTCACATTTTTTTCACGTTTCTATTCCATTGAATTCCATTCCTTTGAATTCCATTCCATTGAATTCCATTCCATTCCATTCCATTCCATTCCATTCCATTCCATTCCATTCCTATCCATTACATTCCTCTTCGTTCCATTCAGTTGCATTGCACTCCATTCTATTCCATTCCATTCCATTCCATTCTGTCCGGTTCCATTCCGTTCCGTTCCGTTCCGTTCCGTTCCGTTCCATTCCATTCCATTCCACACTATTCTATTCTGTTACTTTCTTTCAACAAGTTCTAAATCTGTCACACTGGCTCGATTGTAGTGGCACAATATCAGCTCACAATTTTTTCACGTTTGTATTCCATTGAATTCCATTCCATTGAATTCCATTCCATTGAATTCCATTCCATTCCATTCCATTCCATTCCATTCCATTCCATTCCTTTCCATTCCATTCCATTCCATTCCATTCCTATCCATTACATTCCACTTCGTTCCATTCAGTTCCATTCCGTTCCATTGCACTCCAATCCATTCCATTCCATTCCGTTCTCTTCCTTTCTGTTCCATTTCCTTCCATTCCATTTCATTCCATTCCGTTTCATTTCACTCCATTCCATTCCATTCCATTCCATTCCATTCCATTCCATTCCATTCCACATTAATCTATTCTATTTTTTTGCTTCAACAAATTCTCAATCTGTCACACTTGCTAGATTGCAGTGGCACAATGTCAGCTCATAGTTGAATTCACCATTGCATTGCATTGCATTCCATTCCATTCCATTCCATTCCATTCCATTCCATTCCATTCCATTCCATTCCATTCCATTCCATTCCATTCCATTCCATTCCATTGTATTCCATTCCGTTCCATTCCGTTCCATTTCCTTCCATTCCGTTCCATTCCGTTCCATTCCATTCCATTTCATTCCATTCCTTTCCATTCCATTTGATTCCATTCCGTTCTGCTCCCCTCCGTTCCGTTCCGTTTCTTTCCATTCTCTTCCGATCCATTCCAATCCATTTCATTCCATTCTGTTCCATTCCGTTGCATTGCACTCCGTTCCATTCCATTCCATTCCATTCCGTTCCGTTCCGTTCCATTCCATTCCATTCCACACTATTCTATACTGTTACTTTCTTTCAAGAAGTTCTCAATGTGTCACACTGGCTGGATTGAAGTGGCACAATGTCCACTCCCATTTTTTTCACCTTTCTATTCCATTCCATTCCATTCCATTCCATTCCATTCCATTCCATTCCAT
>NW_026665803.1:0-1568 GCF_009828535.3 Hylobates moloch | reverse complement strand
TGGCTACTGTGGATTGAGACTCCATTGCTTGGTTACAAAGGCATACTCGTAGGTTAGGTTAGAACTTGCTGCCGGGCGCGGTGGCTCACGCTTGTAATCCCAGCACTTTGGGAGGCCGAGGCGGGCGGATCACGAGGTCAGGAGATCGAGACCACGGTGAAACCCCGTCTCTACTAAAAATACAAAAAAAAAAATTAGCCGGGCGTGGTGGCGGGCGCCTGTAGTCCCAGCTACTCGGAGAGGCTGAGGGAGGGAGTTACAGTGAAGCCGTGCCATCCAGCCTGGGGACAAAAAAAAAAAAAAAAAAAAAAGAACTTGCTGTCACGCCAAGCTATGTTGCAGTTCACTACATAGAAACTTTGGCCCAAATTTTGTTAACCAAATATAGAAGGTGCTTTGAGCTAAACTTAAATAAGTTTACCATATGATTCAGGGCCAAGTGTGGTGGCTCATGCCTGTAATCCAAACACTTTGAGAGACCAAGAGTTCGAGACCAGCCTGGCCAACATGGTGAAACCCCATCTCTACTAAAAATACAAAAATTAGCCGGGCATGGTGACGGGGGCCTGTAGTTCCAGCTACTCCAGAGGCTAAGGCAGGAGAATCGCTTGAACCCAAGAGGCAGAGGTTGTAGTGAGCTGAGATAGTGCCGCTGCACTCCAGCCTGGGCAATAGAGCGAGACTCCATCTCAGTATATATATATGATTCAGGAATACCTGAAGTTCTACACATGAACCAGTCTCTTGCGAGTGAGGAGCACTTTTTTTGGAAGAAAAGAGCTGCCCTCCAATATTTGGTAACAGTCTGCACAGGTTTGTAGCCTAGGAGCAATAGGCAATACCATATAGCCTAGGTATGTAGTAGAGTCCTTCATCTTTGTTTGTGTAAGTACACTCTGTGATGTTTGCACAAGGATAAAATCGCCTACGGACGAATTCCTCAGGATGCGTCATCAAGCGAGGCATAGCTGTGGTTGCTTACCTGCTTTCTCTGTGGCTTCCACCTTCCATCCATGAGGCTAATTTCCACAGAGTACACAGAGTCATCTTTTTAATATGCCGAATTACATAATTCTATGCTAAATCCTCCGAAGATTTCCCATTCCTCTTAGTACGTCAGTGACGGTAGATATTGAGACCACCTGATTGAAGAAGAGCGCGTGGGATGTGTTCTGTGACCTACATGCCTATGTCCAAGATAACAAAGGTCAGTACAAATGGGAGTAGAACGTTGTCATTTCCCCTGTTATCCCCTAGATGGTAGTGTGGGACCGCGCAAATTTCTACCTCCGTTGTGATGTCTATGGGGCATTGATGGTGCAGTTATTTTAAGTTGAATCTTCAGGCAGCCTGAACTAAAATCGACAGAAGTTCCTACTTTTTTTCTTTCTTTCCTTTTCCCTCTCCCTTTCTCCTTTTCAAGAGTGCTAACTGTAGCTTCAAAAACGTGCGCGCGCGCACATACACACGCATCCCAAATGGCAAAATTCTCAAGGTGCTGGATTCTCTCAGAAAAGCACGTCTGCTGTTCCTGAATGTAGACTAAACAGGCTTTCACGTCCAGGAGA
>NW_026665802.1:0-1568 GCF_009828535.3 Hylobates moloch | reverse complement strand
GAAACGCATCCCCATGCTCATGGATGGGTAGAACCAATATGGTGAAAATTACCATTCTGTTAAAGGCAATCTACAAATTCAATGCAATCCCCATCTGAACACCAACATCATTCTTCACAGAATTACAAAAACAATTCTAAAATTAATATGGAACTAAAAGAGAGCCATATAGCCAAACCAAGGCTAAGCAAAAAGAACTAACCTGGAGGCATCACACTACTTGATTTCAAACTGTACAATAAGGCCATAGTTACCAAAACAGTATAGTACTGGCTTAAAAATAGGCATATAGACCAGTGGAACAGAAGAAAGAACCCAGAAAACCCAAATACTTACAGCCAACTGATCTTCAACAAAGTAAACAAAAACATAAAGTGGTGAAAGGACACCCTTTTCAACATATGATGTTGGGATAATTGGCGAGCCACATGTAGGGGAATAAAACTGGATTCTCATCTCTCACCTTATACAAAAATCTACTCAAGATGGATTAAGAACTTAAACCTAATTCCTGAACTATAAAAATTCTAGAAGATAACACTGGATAAACCCTTCTAAGCATTGGCATAGGCAAGGATTTCATGACCAAGAACCCAAATGCAAATGCAATAAAAACAAAGATAAATAGCTGGGACTTAATTAAACTAAAGAGCTTTTGCATGGCAAAGGGAACAGTCAACAGAGTAAATAGATAACCAAAAGAGTGGGAGAAAATCTTCATAATCTATACATCTGACAGAGGACTAATATCCAGAATCCACAACAAACTCGAACAAATCAGTATGAAAGAAACAAACAACCCCATCAAAAAATGGGCTAAGGACATGAATGGACAGTTCTCAAAAGAAGACATGAAAATGGCTAACAAACATAAATAAAAACACTCAACATCACTAATGATCAGGGAAATGCACATCAAAACCACAATGCAATACCACCTTACCTCCTGCAACCCAAAAATAAAAAAACAGTGGATGTTGCCGTGGATGAGTGCACAGGGAACACTTCTACACTGCTGGTGGGAATGTAAACTAGCATGCCACTATGGAAAATAATGTGGAGATTCCTTAAATAACTAAAAGTAGAACTACCATTTGATCCAGCAATCCCACTACTAGGTATCTACCCAGAGGAAAATAAATCATTATTCAAAAAAGATACTTGCACACGCATGTTTATAGCAGCACAATTCACAATTGCAAAATCGTGGAACCAACCCACGTGCCCATCAGTCAACAAGTGGATAAAGAAACTGTGATATATATATATAATGGAATACTATGTAGCCAGAGAAAGGAATGAATTAACAGTATTTGCTGTGACCTGGATGAGATTGGAGACTATTGTTCTAAGTGACGTAACCCAGGAATGGAAAACTCAACATCGTATGTTCTCACTGATATGTAGGAGCTAAGCTATGAGGACACAAAGGCATAAGAATGATGCAATGGACTTTGGGGACTTGGGAGGAAGAGTGGGAGGGAGGCGAGCAATAAAAGACTACGAATATGGTGCAGTGTATATGGCTTGGGTATTGGGTGCACCGTAATCTCACAAATCACCGCTAA
>NW_026665801.1:0-1568 GCF_009828535.3 Hylobates moloch | reverse complement strand
GCCTGCAGGTAGGGGAGCCTTTGGGCCAGGACTATCCTTGGCTCCCCTTCCAGGTGGTGGGTTCAAAGACCATTCCTGGGTTCCACCACCGCCAAGCCTCAGTGGTGTCTTGATGGGCCCAGGAATTGCTGGGGCTTTCTAGGTTAAGACCCTTGCCTATCTGGTGTGCCCCCCTGCAGTAAGGGGATGCAGGGGTCAGCCTCAGTCTCTGCCTTGGGAGCCTGCCTTACCTTGCCTGAACTCAGGCGATCTGCCTGCCTTGGACTCCCAAAGTGCTGCGATTATAGGTGTGAGCCACTGCACCCAGCCCAGCCTTGACTTTGAAATATATGTTGTACATCCAGACAGCAGCGAACTCTGGGGGAACACCAAAGATGAGGAGAATGAGAGAAGAGATACCTCCAATTAAAGGTGTTAAGAAGAGATGCTTGAACTTATATTTTAAAAAGTCACTGCAGGTTGGGCACAGTGGCTCGCACCTGTAGACACAGCACTTTGGGAGGCTGAAGTGGGTGAACGGCTTGAGCCTAGAAGTTTGAGACCACCCTGGGCAACATGGCAAAACTCCATCTGTACAAAAAATACAATAATTAGCCAGGCACAGTGGTGCCTGTGGTCCCAGCTACTTGGGAGACTGAGGTGGGAGGTCGAGGCTGCAGTGAGCTGAGATCCACCACTCCACTGCAGCCTGGGTGACAGAGTGACACCCTGTCTTAAAAAAAAAAAAGTCACTGTTTTGGGGTTTTCTGGGTGAAACCTCTGTTTCCATAAGAAAAAAAAGGGTCGAGACAGTATGTATTACTGATTCAAAATCATAACCAGATGCTTAGAGTAACTCATTGTATCTATTGTTTCAAAAACCAACCTCAGGATTATTAAAAGTTAATTTTATTGGGTTTTTCTTTAAGCTTGGCTGATTCACTCAGGTCTGTCACTTCCAAGCCCATGTTTTACTACTTTGTAACCCTATTTGGAAGGAAAACTGCAGCTCACATTATGATCTATCCTGAGATGAAAAGTTTCACACATATACACCACATATACCCCCCACCACAGTATGATGACACGGCAACCCAACCTTGGGCAAATGGTACCACTGCCAGCAAATGCATTTTTTTCTTTAAATTTTTTTTCTGTATTTCTTCTAACAGCAGCAAATGCATTTAACATTTTATTGAGATTCTCAACAGCTGCCTTTGGTTTGTATAGCAAATTGTTTACAAAGTAACTTGTTTCCATTTTTGATATTTTAATGAAAATTATGTTCTTCAGCTTTAAAGCTCTGTCTCCCTCCCAAAGAAAGATTAATAACTAACTACCAAGTAATGATTATTTAGGAAAATAACAAAAGCAAAAACAGCTTGTAAACACTTCTGGAACATGGGTAAGCATCCAAAGTCAAGACCTTCTGGGCCCAATGGAGGTGCTAGGCTTGCCTCGGGACACCATCAGCACTTCCCCATCCACAACATCCTCAACAGCTGGGAGCCATGCGCAGACCCCGGGGGGCTTCCTGTTCCACAAGCTCCCCTCTCTTTTTCCTCTCCACCCTTGCTCTTGGGCCTCCC
>NW_026665800.1:0-1568 GCF_009828535.3 Hylobates moloch | reverse complement strand
GTGTTTGTTTAGATTTAAAAATTTTTAAGGAAAAGACCTAAAGACCTGCTGTAGGCCCAATGCTACAAACATAAATTGAATTATAAACATGCAACTGTGGTCCACAAATATTTTTTATATAGTTACAGGATGGATTCTTAAGTAATGATGTCCCTACCCAAGTCACTATCTAATGATATGAAATACAAGTTTTGAGCTACATTGACCTTACAGGTCCCTCCTCTTACTTCATGAACTTCGGTGCCCACTCAAGAAAAACTTACATACTTACTTTTATCTTAAGAAAGATAAGAGTACCCTTTCATATATTTTTGAATAAATTGTAGGATGTTCTGTATTTAATTGAAAGGTAGGCGACCTAAACCTTAGTTATAATTTATGCCAGTTTTTCAACCAGGACCAAGTTTTGTTGTGGTTTACTCATTAAAATAATACTTAATGCACAAGAAATAACATTTAATCTAATATTATATATGTAAAATACATTAAGAGAAATTTTCAGTAAAACCAGTCTTAGAATGTATTGTCATACTTTCTTTGTTAAAATGTGCATGCTATACAACATTTGAATAATAGTCTTAGAAGCTGTAATAATAATAGCATAGCTGTCTTGTATAGAAAACTTGCCATTAATCCTTAAAAATAAATACGTTATTTTAGAAATGAGGAAATTAAGGTTGAATTATTTTAAGTTAATTTTCTAGGCTCACACAACTACTAAAAGGTAGAGCAAGATAATCAATCAGCCTGTCTCTAAAACCCACATCCTTACTCATCTCTATCAATTATTTCAATGTCATAGAAGCTGAAATGAATTCTTGTTCATCAAAAAATGAAAGATAATTCCTGTGACCTAGCCCATCACCTCAACATTGCTGCCTAGATCTTTACCACTGAGATGATTCTATTAGTAAAATTGTAAGTGAGATAGTTCTATGATGAGAAATTCACAGTAATTTCAATCAAGTCATTCGCATTAAAATAATCTTACAAAGAATTATACGCTGTATTTTGGGGGTTACTATGAGACCCATGTATATCATCTATACAATGTTCTCATAAAACATGTTCGTTATTTCTTTTCATACATGTCAGTGCTAAATTTACTAAGAGAATTACAATATGTGCTGACATTAACATCTGAAAGTTATTTTCATTTTAATAGCTGTAGCTATATCTTATTAATATTACAGTCCCCCTTATATTTACATGTATGCTAAAAGCCTATATTTCATTCTGTCTTGAATCACAATTAATTGCTTATGGGCCTAAATACCTCAGAGGGCGGTATTAGGGAAGGGACAATGTTTAATTCTTCTTTATATCCTCCTTGATCTTAGCATAAAGCTTAGTACTTAGTAACTACCCTAAAGTTTGGAGTATTAAAATCCATAATTCACATCTCATCTTTTTTTTCTCTCCTCTGTCTATCTAGCCACGTAGTTTAGATTATTTTTGTTTAAACTACCCATTTATCACAATTCATTGATTAATATATAGTTTAGAATTTTCATGTGACAAGTGTTTGTTTAGATTTAAAAATTTTTAAGGAAAAGACCTAAAGACCT
>NW_026665799.1:0-1568 GCF_009828535.3 Hylobates moloch | reverse complement strand
GCCAGCTGGACACACATACACCCTCAGGCTCAGGATACCCAGGACAGAGTCCTGGACGCTTCAAGTCATGATAAGTATCCAGAATGACACAGAATTCCAGCCAGGCGTGGTGGCTCACCCCTGTAATCCCAGCACTTTGGGAGGCCGAGGTGGATCACCTGAGGTCAGGAGTTCAAGACCAGCCTGGCCAACATGGGGAAACTCCCTCTCTACTAAAAATACAAAAAAATTAGCCGAGTGTGGTTGTGGGTGCCTGTAGTCCCAGCTACTCAGGAGGCTGAGGCAGGAGAACTGCTTGAACCCAGGAGGCAGAGACTGCAGTGAACTGAGATTGCACCATTGCCCTCCAGCCTGGGCAACAAAAGTGAAACTCCATCTCAAAAAAGAAAGAAAAAAAAATGACACAATTTGCTAAAAGGGGAGAAAGGGCTTTCTTCCAAAGCTGGGCCTGGTTTCTACAGAGAGTCTTTCACATGAAAATTAAGCGGCTCTTTGCAAGCACCTCAGAGGAGAACCCCTCGCCCTGATGAATCAGGCACGTGGGCAGATCCAAGACAATCGGCTGCGCGCATGTGAACAAGCCTGTGGTGGAAATGCAGTGCTTTGTTTGTTTGGGGTGGTTTAATCACCAGGAGGGAGAAGCTTCTAAAGCAGCATTCAGAGGTGGCTGTTGCCTGGGTTTTCTGGAAGGGGGAGGCAGTGAGGATGAGGGCTTCCATTTCATCTGCAGGCCTCTTGCAGAAGGAGCTGGGGAAAGCTTTGCAACCATCTGCACACTGTTTGCCATCTTGTCTGGCTGGGCAGCCGAGCTCCAGATGGGGGCAGACGGGATATCTCTTGCCACTGTATTTGGAGAGAGATGGCAGGGAAGTCAGCCCCCGTGGAGGAGACAGGAGCAAGCAGGTGCTGGACAGTGATGCCCAGGACCCTGGGGCTGAAGTGTCCAACCCCACAGCCTCTAGGTGCCATTAAAGCAGCCCAAGAGGACCTTCTCTGTCCATCTCCATCCTGGCACCTACAGACACTTGGAGAGAGTCCTTCACATGGGAACTCACAAATGCACACTGATAACCCCCACACGGAACACTCATACGTAGCAAGTGAAAAGACAGGATGCCAGTTTAACTTGAATTTCAGATAAACAACAAATCATTTTTTAGGGTAAGCAGCTCCCAAATATTGCATGGGATATATTTGCACCAAAAAAAAAAAAAAAAAAAAAGGTTAATGAGAAATTCCAGTTTAATTGGACCTCCTGTATTTTACCTGGCAAGCCTAACCCTGCAGAAACACAACCTCTAGCTGGAAACTCACAGAGAAGCCACGGCCGTGCTCACACACGTGCAGAAACCCATATACCTTACAGAGTCAAGGGCTGTGATGAGGGCCCCCACCCTTGCACACTTCCCTGTCCTCTGTCTGGGCTCAGAGTAAACAGGGGGTCACCTGGCATCCACGTCTAAGCTGGGCTTGGAGGTGTCCTAATGAAGCGGGATGCTGACCTGCACTTCCCCAGCTCAGCTGGGGCTGCAGCCAGGCCTAGCTTCCAGTCTCGGGCCTAGAACACA
>NW_026665798.1:0-1568 GCF_009828535.3 Hylobates moloch | reverse complement strand
ATGGCGCCGCGCGACGGCCACCGCGCTTTGCGGCCGCTACGAGGCCGCCGGGCCGCTGCCCGCGGGGGACACCGAAAGCTCGTGGCCGCGGGGGCGCGCGCGGGCAGGGAAGGGGGTCGAACGGTTTCCACACCCTCCTAGGGGCGGGGCTTCCGCCTCCCCCCTTCCCCGCCCGCTGTTGCCATGGCGACGCGTGGCTCGTCGTCCTGGCACCGCCCCGCCGCCGTGTGTTTCGTCACAGTCTCGCCACCTGACGTCACGGACGGGCGGCGCCGCCGGGCGTTCCGCGCGTGGGGCGGTGGCGGGCTCGGCGCGGGGAGGCGGCGGGCTGGGCGCGCTAGGCCGCAAGGTTTCCGGGACAGGCGATGGAAGGGGCGACTGGCCAGGAAATGAGCTGGTTAAGGGCAAGAGGGTTTTTCCATCTGGCTTTCCTGGGCCAGGAGGTGAAAACAGTTCTAGAATAACTGCTCCGTGTTCAGGGGGAGAACAGCGGTGGCGTGGGTGCCCCGGTGTCCTCATCCTCCGTGACATCAGCAAGGAGCAGAGAGGAAGTGGCCCCGGACCCGCGGCCGGCAGCTAGACAAATGCACTGCGGGGACTGCCATGCCAAGCACCGGAGAGCCGAGTCCTTGCTTGTACCTGCCTGCCTTCCGGCCTGCACCGGGCAAGAAACGTGGGGAGGGGACCCACAGGCCAAGGCGCTGCACAGTGAGGCCCTGTTCCACCCCATGACAGGGCCTGGAAGGGGACTGGCAGCTGCAGAAATGGTTTCCGGCCTCCCCACATCCCCCACGCACCTCCCGGTGGGGGCATTTTTAAAGTCGGAGGACACACATTCATTCAAATATGTATTAAGTGCCTGCCAGTGGCTCTGAGAATAGAACAGTGAGCTAGACTCTTGGCATCGTTTCCTAGGGAGTCCTTGGTCCTAGGGGGAGGAGAGAGCCCTGTGTAATGATTTCAGATGATGTTATAAAGTGGGGTGTGGGGCGGGCGCGGTGGCTCACGCCTGTAATCCCAGCACTTTGTGAGGCTGAGGGAGGAGGAGGCTTCGTTAAGGAGTTCAAGACCAGCCCGAGTAACAGAGACCCTGTCTCTACAAAAAATAAAATTAGCGGGACGTGGTGATGCATGCTTGTGGCCCTGGCTACTTGGGAGCCTGAGGTAGGAGGATTGCTTCAGCCAGGAGGTTGAGGCTGCAGTGGGCTGTGATTGCACCACTGCACTCTAGCCTGCCTGACAGAGAAAGACTGTCTTAAAAAATAATAAGGCCAAGGCTGGTCGCGGTGGCTCACGCCTGTAATCCCAGCACTTTGAGAAGCCGAGATGGGTGGATCCCCTGAGGTCAGGAATTGGAGACAGCCTGACCAACATGGTGAAACCTCGTCTCTACTAAAAATACAAAAATTAGGCGGGTGTGGTGGTGAGCACCTGTAATCCCAACTAGTCTGGAGGCTGAGGCAGGAGAATCGCTTGAACCTGGGAGGCGGAGGTTGTAGTGAGCCGAGATTGCGCCATTGCACTCCAGCCCTTGTGACAGAGCAAGACTCCGTCTAAAAAAAAAAAAA
>NW_026665797.1:0-1568 GCF_009828535.3 Hylobates moloch | reverse complement strand
GTCAGGTTTGTCAAAGATCTGATGGTTGCAGATGTGTGGTGTTATTTATGAGGTCTCTGTTCTGTTGCATTGGTCTATATCTCTGTTTTGGTACCAGTACCATGCTGTTTTAGTTACTATAGCCTTATAGTACAGTTTGAACTCAGGTAGCATGATGCCTCCAGCTTTGTTCTTTTGGCTAAGGATTTTCTTGGAAATGTGGGCTTTTTTTTGGCTCCGTATGAACTTTAAAGTAGTTTTTTCCAATTCTGTGAAGAAAGTCATTGGTAGCTTGATGAGGATGGCACTGAATCTATGAATTACCTTGGGCAGTATGGCCATTTTCACAATATTGATTCTTCCTATCCATGAGCATGGAATGTTCTTCCATTTGTTTGTGTCCTCCTTTATTTCGTTGAGCAGTGGTTTGTACTTCTCCTTGAAGAGGTCTTTCACATCCCTTGTAAGTCGTATTCCTAGGTATTTTATTCTCTTTGTAGCAATTGTGAATGGGAGTTCACTCGTGATTTGGCTCTCTGTTTGTCTGTTATTGGTGTATAGGAATGCTTGTGATTTTTGCACATTGATTTTGTATCCTGAGACTTTGCTGAACTTGCTTATCAGCTTAAGGAGATTTTGGGCTGAGATGATGGGGTTTTCTAAATATACAATCATGTCATCTGCAAACAGGGACAATTTGACTTCCTCTTTTCCTAACTGAATGCCATTTATTTCTTTCTCTTGCCTGACTGCCCTGGCCAGAACTTCTAACACTATGTTGAATAGGAGTGGTGAGAGAGGGCATCCCTGTCTTGTGCCAGTTTTCACAGGGAATGCTTCCAGTTTTTGCCCATTCAGCATGATATTGGCTGTGGGTTTGTCATAAATAGCTCTTATTATTTTGAGATACGTCCCATCAATACCTAGTTTATTGAGAGTTTTTAGCATGAAGGGTTGTTGAATTTTGTCGAAGGTACTTGAAAGGAAGAGGGGCTGGGACAGGAGCTTTATGCTGAACAGGTTGGCTAAACATACATATTCCGGCTAATTTTTTTTTGTGATTTTAGTAGAGATGGGGTTTCACCATGTTAGCCAGGATGGTCTCGATCTCCTGACCTTGTGATCTGCCCGCCTTGGCCTCCCAAAGTGCTGGGATTACAGGCGTGAGCCACCGTTCTTTTTTTTTTTTTTTTTTTTTAAGAGACAGGGTCTCACTATGTTGTCATTGTCCATGCTGGTCTCGAACCCCTGCGCTCAAGCAATCTGCCCACCTCGGCCTCTGAAAGTGTTGGGATTACAGGCGTGAGCCACCGTGCCTGACAGAAAATATAGTTTATTCTTTAGGTGTAGGCGTGTGTGACTTAACCCTTACCTGCCACGGCCTTAGGTCCTGATTGTAATTTGGTATCTTATTGCCACATAGAGTGCATTCTGTTAGTCTACGATCTCTATTTTAACATTGATGCTGGTCAGATGTTGTGTCTGAACTGCAAAAGGGAGGGAGTATAACTAGGCATGTCTGACCCCCTGACCTGTCATGGCTGGAAACTCAGTTTTTTTTTTTGTTTTTGTTTTTGTTTTTTTTTTTT
>NW_026665796.1:1199-1569 GCF_009828535.3 Hylobates moloch | reverse complement strand
ATATCTTCAAATAAAAATGACACGGAAGCATTCTGTGAAACTTCTTTCTATTCTGTGCATTCACCTAACCGGGCTGAACCTTACTTTTGTTTGAGCAGTTCTGAAACACTCTTTCTGTAGAAACTGGAAGAGGACATTCGGAGCGCTAAGGGGCCTACAGGGGAAAAAGAAATATCATGAAATAAAAGCTACACAGAAGCATTCTGTGAAACTAATTTCTGTTCTGTGCATTCAACTAACAGCGTTGAAGCTTACTTTTGATTGAGGAGTTCTGAAACCCTCTTTCTGTAAAAACTGCAAGGGGACATTCGGAGCGCTAAGGGGCCTATAGTGGAAAAAGGATTAGCTTGTAATAAAAACTACACAGAAG
>NW_026665796.1:1053-1189 GCF_009828535.3 Hylobates moloch | reverse complement strand
TGTAGCGCTAAGGGGCCTATAGCGGAAAAAGGAATATCTTCAAATAAAAACTACACAGAAGCATTCTGTGAAACTGCTTTCTGTTCTGTGCATTCAACTAACAGAGTTGATCCTCACTTTTGATTGAGCAGTTCTG
>NW_026665796.1:0-929 GCF_009828535.3 Hylobates moloch | reverse complement strand
TGTAGCGCTAAGGGGCCTATAGCGGAAAAAGGAATATCTTCAAATAAAAACTACACAGAAGCATTCTGTGAAACTGCTTTCTGTTCTGTGCATTCAACTAACAGAGTTGATCCTCACTTTTGATTGAGCAGTTCTGGAAAACTCTTTCTGTAGAAACTGCAAGTGGAAATAGGGAGCGCTAATGGGCCTATAGTGGAAAAAGGAATATCTTCAAATAAAAACTACACAGAAATATTCTGTGAATCTTCTTTCTGTTCTACCCATTCAACTAACAGAGTTGAACCTTACTTTTGCTTTAGCAGTTCTGAAACACTCATTCTGTAGAAAGTGCATTGGACATTCGGAGCGCTAAGGGTCTCACGGTGGAAAAACGGATATCTTCAAATAAAAACTACACAGAAGCAATCTGTGAAACTTATTTCTGTTCTGTGCATTCAGCTAACAGAGTTGAAGCTAACATTTGATTGAGCAGTTCTGAAACACTGTTTCTGAAGAAAAAGCAAGTGGACATTTGGAGCGTTCAGGGGCCTACATTGGAAGAAGGAATATCTTCAAATAAAAACTACTCATAAGCATTCTGCGAAATTTCTTTCTGTTCTGTGCATTCAACAGACTTGAACGTTACTTTTGATTCAGCTGTTCTGAAACAATCTTTCTGTAGAAACTGCAAGTGGACATTCAGAGCGCTAAGGGGCCTATAGTGGAAATAGAATATCTTCAAATAAAAACTGCACAGAAGCATTCTCTGAAAATCCTGTCTGCTCTCTTCATTCAACAAACAGAGTTGAAGCTTACTTTTGATTGAACAGTCCTGAAACACTCTCTGTAGAATCTGCAATTGCACATACAGAGCACTAAGGGGCCTATAGTGGAAAAAGAAATATCTTCAAATAAAAACTACACAGAAGCATTCTGCAAAACTTCTTTCT
>NW_026665795.1:0-1569 GCF_009828535.3 Hylobates moloch | reverse complement strand
TACCTTTGATTGAGAAGTTCTGAAACTCTCTTTCTGTAGAAACTGCAAGCGGACATTCCGAGCACTAAGGGGCCTATATTGGAATAAGGAATATCTTCATATGAAAGGTACACAGAAGCATTCTGGCAAACTTCTTTCTGTCCGTACATTCAACTAGCAGTGTTGAATCTTACTTTTGATTCAGGAGTCTTGAAACACACTTTCTATAGAAACTAGAAGCGGAGATACGGAGCGCTAATGGGGCCTATAGTGGGAAAAGGAATTTCTTCAATTTAAAACTACACAGAAGCGTTCTGCCAAAATTCCTTTTGTTCCGTGCATTCAACGAACAGAGTTGAAACTTAGTTTTGATTGAGAAGTTCTGAAACTCTGTTTTTGTAGAAACTGCAAGCGGACATTCGGAGCGCTAAGGGGCTGATAGTGGAAAAAGGAATATCTTCAAATAAAAACTACACAGAAGCATTCTGCCAGACTTCTTTCTCTTCAGTGCATTCAGATAGCAGAGTTGAACCTTACTTTTGATAGAGAAGTACTGAAACTCCCTTTCTGTAGAAACTTCAAGCGGATATTCAGAGCCCTAAATGGCCTACAGTGGAAAAAGGAATATCTTGAAATAAAAAATTCACAGAAGCATTCTGCCAAACTTCTTTCGGTTCTGTGCATTAAACTAGCAGTGTTTAACCTTACTTTTGATTGAGGAGTTTTCTAGCACACTTTCTGTAGATACTGGAAAGGGAAATTCGGAGCTCCAAGTAGTCTATAATGGAAAAAGGAATATCTTCAAATAAAAACTACACAGTATCGTTCTGCCAAAATTCCTTTTGTTCCGTGCATTCAACGAACAGAGTTGAAACTTAGTTTTGATTGAGAAGTTCTGAAACTCTCTTTTTGTAGAAACTGCAGGCGGCCATTCGGAGCACTAAGGGTCCTAGATTGAAATAAGGAATATCTTCCAATAAAAACTACACAGAAGCATTCTGCCAAACTTTTTTCTCTTCAGTGCATTCAGATAGCAGAGTTGAACCTTACTTTTGATAGAGAAGTACTGAAACTGCCTTTCTGTAGAATCTTCAAGCGGATATTCAGAGCCCTAAAGGGCCTACAGTGGAAAAAGGAATATCTTGAAATTAAAACTACACAGAAGCATTCTGCCAAACTTCTTTCTGTTCTGTGCATTAAACTAGCAGTGTTTAATCTTACTTTTGATTGAGGAGTTCTCTAGCACACTTTCTGTAGATATTGGAAGCGGAAATTCGGAGCTCCAAGGAGTCTATAATGGAAAAAGGAATATCTTCAAATAAAAACTACACAGAAGCGTTCTGCCAAAATTCCTTTTTTTCCGTGCATTCAACGAACAGAGTTGAAACTTAGTTGTGATTGAGAAGTTCTGAAACTCTCTTTTTGTAGAAACTGCAAGCAGACATTCGGAGCGCTAAGGGGCTGATAGTGGAAAAAGGAATATCTTCAAATAAAAACTACACAGAAGCATTCTGCAAAACTTCTTTCTCTTCAGTGCATTCATATAGCAGAGTTGAACCTTACTTTTGATAGAGAAGTACTGAAACTCCC
>NW_026665794.1:0-1569 GCF_009828535.3 Hylobates moloch | reverse complement strand
TTAGGAAATAATTCTGAGTCATTGCCATTATCCTCATCCTGACAGATATTGTAAGACTAGCACAAAAGGTCGAAAGGGAACCATGAAATTAAATGATGTTTTACAAGTTTAAATAGTAAAAATGCATTGTAATTAATAATGTAACACTGAAGAGTAATAAAATATAAAATTAAAATCTAAAGATTTTAAGGTAAAAATGTCATAATGTAATGAATAAATAGGAAGCCAGAAAAGAGAAATAAAGGATAAAGTAGGATAATGTATTAATAGCAAGATAACATGTTTAAAAGAGCTGAATCAGTGATACTTAAAGTAAATGGACTCAACTCTCAAAATAAAAAAAATCTGCATTTCACTCTGTTTAAGTATATGAAAACATAACATTTTACACCTTGAATATAATTTGTCAATTACACCTCAAAACTGAAAGAGAATTCTAAACAAGTAAAATATAAAATTGTACCTGAAAACACAGAATTTGTCAGACTTGAAAAATAAATGCAGTTTTATTCTGTTTACAAAAGTAACATTGTAAGCATATGTATGAACACATACTTAAAAAGTATAAAGACAAAAATAAGTCTACCATATGTTAACAAAAAGAAAAATTATATGATTAAATTAATAGTGAAAAAAGTAGATCTTAATTAGAAGTGCAAAATATAAAGATGTACATTTCAAAGTCATAAAAGAGTTAAGTCCATAGCAAGCTATAAAATCACAAAGTTTTCAATACCTAATTAGCACAAGATTTAATTGTATAAAGCAAAAGTTGAAAGAACTAAAGGAGTCATATACAAATCTACAATCATAGGCTATGACCAATTTCAGTAACTAATAGAAAAAGCATACAAAAGAAAAGGATACAGAAGTTTAGAATGACATTAACCAAACTGACCTATTTTGGCTTATAGAACATTATATCCAACAACTGCAGAGCACTCTTTACCATGTATATCATATATATATATATATATATATATATATATATACACACACACACACGTGTTGACTTTTTAAGGGTTTTAAAATTAAAATGCATATCCTAAGTCTTAGATGTTCACAAAGGGTTAAGGATTACAAGTTTTAAGTCATTCTTTTCAAGGATCTGGTGTCATGAGATATAGTCTTGGTCAATTAATTTATTATACATTAATTTATTATATATTATATATTCAAAACCATGAATTATTAGGAAATAATTCTGAGTCATTGCCATTATCCTCATCCTGACAGATATTGTAAGACTAGCACAAAAGGTCGAAAGGGAACCATGAAATTAAATGATGTTTTACAAGTTTAAATAGTAAAAATGCATTGTAATTAATAATGTAACACTGAAGAGTAATAAAATATAAAATTAAAATCTAAAGATTTTAAGGTAAAAATGTCATAATGTAACGAATAAATAGGAAGCCAGAAAAGAGAAATAAAGGATAAAGTAGGATAATGTATTAATAGCAAGATAACATGTTTAAAAGAGCTGAATCAGTGATACTTAAAGTAAATGGACTCAACTCTCAAAATAAAAAAAATCTGCATTTCACTCTGTTTAAGTATATGAAAACA
>NW_026665793.1:0-1569 GCF_009828535.3 Hylobates moloch | reverse complement strand
GGGATTCGCCACCCCAATGATGAATATTTTGGGAGCACCACCCTGATAATGATGCTTCTAGGAGCGACCACCCTGATCACAATGCTTCTGGGCGTCACCACTCAGATTATGTTGAAGCTCCTGGGATTCACCACCCCTAAGATGATTAAGCTTCTGGGAGTCACCACGCCTATGACGATGATGCTTCTGGGAGTCACAACTCCAATGATGATGAATCTTATGGGAGTCACCACCCCAAAGATGATGAAGCTTCTGGGAGTCATAACCCCGATGATGATGCTTCTCAGAGTCACCACCCAGATGACGAAATTTCTGTGAATCAACACCCCGATGATGAAGCTTCTGGGAGTCAACACCCCAATGATGAAGCTCCTAGGAGTCAACACCCCAATGATGAACATTCTGGGAGTCATCAAAACGATGATGAACCTCCTGGGAATCACCACCCCAATGATGAATCCTCAGGACGTCACCACCCCGATGATGAAGCTTCTTGGAGTCACCAACTCGCTGATGATGAAGCTTCTGGGAGTCACCACCCCAAAGATTATGAAGCTTCTGGGAGTCAACACCCCAATGATAAAGCTTCTCAAAGTCACAGCTCCGATGATGAAGTTTCTGGGAAACACAACCCCAATGATGAAGCTTCTGGGAGTCCCCACCCCAATGATGAATCTTCTGGGAATTATCTCAATGATGATGAAATTTCTGGGAATCACCACCCCGTTGATGAAGCTTCAGGGAGTCACCAACCCGATGAAGATGAAGCTTCTGACTGTCACCACCCCAATGATGAAGGTTCTGTGATTCACCAATGCAATGATGAAGATTCTGGGAGTCACCACCCTGATGATGAAATTCTGGGAATCACCACCTCAATCATGAAGCTTCTGGGAGTCACCACCCCAATGATGAAGCTTCTGTGATTCACCACCGCAATGATGAAGATTCTGGGAGTCACCACCCTGATAATGAAATTCTGGGAATCACCACCTCAATGATGAAGCTTCTGGGAGTCACCACCCCGATGATGATGAAGCTTCTGGAAGTCACCATCCCAATGATGATGAAACATCTGGAGTCCCCAACCCAATGATGAAGCTTCGGTGAGTCACAACCCTGATGATGATGGAGCTTCTGGGAGTCACTACCCCAATAATGAAGCTTATGGGAGTCACTACCCCGATGATGAAAATTCTGGGAGTCACCAATCCGATGATTAAGATTCTGAGTGTCACCACCCTGATGATGAAGCTTCTGGGAGTCACCACACTGATGATGACGAAGCCACTGGGAGTCACCTCCTGATGATGATGAAGCTTCTTGGTGTCACCACCCCTATAACAAAGCTTCTGGGAGTCAACACCCTGATGATGAAGAAGCTTCTTGGAGTCATCACCGCGATGATGAAAATTGTGGGAGTCACCACCCTGATGATGAATCTTCTGGGATTCATAACCCTGATGATGAAGCTTCTCGGAGTCACCACCCCAATGATGAAGCTTCTGGAATTCACCACACCCATGATGAAACCTCTGGGAGTCACCAACCCGATGATGAAGCTTCTGG
>NW_026665792.1:0-1569 GCF_009828535.3 Hylobates moloch | reverse complement strand
GAACTCATCATTTTTTATGGCTGCATAGTATTCCATGGTGTATATGTGCCACATTTTCTTAATCCAGTCTATCGTTGTTGGACATTTGGGTTGGTTCCAAGTCTTTGCTATTGTGAATAGTGCCGCAATAAACATACGTGTGCATGTGTCTTTATAGCAGCATGATTTATAGTCCTTTGGGTATATACCCAGTAATGGGATGGCTGGGTCAAATGGTATTTCTAGTTCTAGATCCCTGAGGAATCGCCACACTGACTTCCACAGTGGTTGAACTAGTTTACAGTCCCACTAACAGTGTAAAAGTGTTCCTATTTCTCCACATCCTCTCCAGCAACTCTGTATTTTATTGAGGATTTTTGCATCAACGTTCATCAAGGATATTGGTCTGAAATTCTCTTTTTTGGTTATGTCTCTTTGGTATCAGGATGATGCTGGCCTCATAAAATGTGTTAGGAAGGATTCCCTCTGTTTCTATCGATTGGAATAATTTCAGGAGGAATGGTACCAGTTCCTCCTTGTACCTCTGGTAGAATTCAGCTGTGAATCCATCAGGTCCTGGACTCTTTTTGGTTGGTAAGCTATTGATTATTGCCACAATTTCAGAACCTGTTGTTGGTGTATTTAGAGATTCAACTTCTTCCTGGTTTAGTCTTGGGAGGGTGTATTTGTCGAGGAATTTATCCATTTCTTCTAGATTTTCTAGTTTATTTGCATAGAGGTGATGATGGTAGATTGTATTTCTGTGGGATCGGTGGTGATATCCCCTTTTTCATTTTTTATTGCATCTATTTCATTCTTCTCTCTTTTCTTCTTTATTAGTCTTGCTAGCGGTCTATCAATTTTGTTAATCTTTTCAAAAAACCAGCTCCTGGATTCATTAATTTTTTGAAGGGTTTTTTGTGTCTCTATTTCCTTCAGTTCTGCTCTAATTTTAGTTATTTCTAGCCTTCGGCTAGCTTTTGAATGTGTTTGCTCTTGCTTTTCTAGTTCTTTTAATTGTGATGTTAGGGTGTCAATTTTGGATCTTTCCTGCTTTCTCTTGTGGGCATTTAGTGCTACAAATTTCCCTCTACACACTGCTTTGAATGTGTCCCAGAGATTCTGATATGTTGTGTCTTTGTTCTCATTGGTTTCAAAGAACATCTTTATTTCTGCCTTCATTTCTTTATGTACCCAATAGTCATTCAGGAGCAGGTTGTTCAGTTTCCATGTAGTTGAGTGGTTTTGAGTGAGTTTCTTAATCCTGAGTTCTAGTTTGATTGCACTGTGGTCTGAGAGACAGTTTGTTTTAATTTCTGTTCTTTTACATTTGCTGAGGTGAGCTTTACTTCCAACTATGTGGTCAATTTTTTAATAAGTGTGTTGTGGTGCTGAAAAAAATGTATATTCTGTTGATTTGGGGTGGAGAGTTCTGTAGATGTCTATTAGGTCCACTTTGTGCAGAGCTGAGTTCAATTCCTGGATATCCTTGTTAACTTTCTGTCTCGTTGATCTGTCTAATGCTGACAGTGGGGTGTTAAAATCTCCCATTATTATTGTGTGGGAGTTTAAGTCCCTTTGTAGGTCACT
>NW_026665791.1:0-1569 GCF_009828535.3 Hylobates moloch | reverse complement strand
CCTGTAGTCCAAGCTACTCAGGAGGCTGAGACAGGAGAATTGCTTGAACCCGGGAGGTGGAGGCTGCAGTGAGCCGAGATCACACCACTGCTGTCCAGCCTGGGTGAGACAGAGCAAGACTCCATCTCAAAAAAAAAAAAATCTTCAAAGTACTAAAACATTTTTTAAAAAACTGTCAACCTAAAATTCTATACTCATGAAAATATCTTTCAAAAAAATAAGGTGAATTGGGGCACGGTAGCTTTTTGCAGAGACCCCCCTCTCTACAAAAAATTGTATTTCTTTTTTTTTTCTTTTTTCTTTTCTTTTTTTTTTTTTTTTTTTGAGACAGAGTCTTGCTCTGTTGCCAGGCTGGAGTGCAGTGGCACAATCTCAGCTCACCGCAACCTCCGCCTCCCAGGTTCAAGCAATTCTCCTGCCTCAGCCTCCTGAGTAGCTGAGATTACAGGTATGTGCCACCAAGCCTGGCTAATTTTGTATTTTTAGTAGAGATGGGGTTTCTCCATGTTGGTCAGGCTGGTCTCAAACTCCCAACCTCAGGTGATCCACCCACCTCAGCCTCCCAAAGTGCTGGGATTACAGGTGTGAGCCACCGCACCCAGCCAAAAAATTGTATTTCATGTGTATAGAATCCCAGTGCTTTGGGAGGCCGAGGTGGAAAGAGTGCTTGAGCCCAGGAGTTCAAGGCTGCAGTGAGCTATGATTTTGCCACTGCACTCCAGCCTGGACAACAGAGTGAGACCCTGTCTCACAATAAAAAGAAAAAGAAAAGAAAAAAGAAAATTGACTGTTTCAATAAAAATAACAGTGTATTTTGGGGTTTATAACATATATAAAAGTAAAATGCATGATACAACAGCATAAAGGCTGAGCAAGAAGAAATGGAAGTACACTAAACATCTTATACTGTATGCAAAGTGGTATATATCACTTGAAGGTAGACTATGATAAGTTAGAGGTGAATAATATAAACCCTAAAGCAACTGGTAAAATAAAACCAACAGTTGGCTGGGCGTGGTGGCCCATGCCTATAACCCCAGCACTTTGGGAGGCTGAGGCAGGAGGCTCACTTAAGCCCAGAAGTTTGAGACCAGCCCTGGCAACATAGCGAGACACCGTCTCTACAAAAAATAAAAATAAAAAAAAAAATAGCTGGGCATGGTGGCACACGCCTGTAGTCCTAGCTACTTGGGGGGCTGAACTGGGAAGATCGCTTGAACCCAGGAAGTCAAGGCTGCAGTGAGCCATGATTGCACCACTGGACTCCAGCTTAGGCAACAGAGTAAAACCCCGTCTCTAAAAATTAAAAAAGAAACCCAAACCAAAAATCCAAGAGTTATAGTTGATAAGCCAAGAAAAGATAAAGCAGGCTAGGCATAGTGGAGTGGCTCAGGCCTATAATTCCAGCCACTTGAGAGGCTAAGGCAGGGAAGATCCCTTGAGCCCAGGAGTTTGAGACCAGGCTGGGCAACATAGTGAGATCCTATATCCAAAAAAAAAAAAAAAAAGAAAAAGAAAAGACAAAAATCTATGCTGTGTGTGGGAAAAAAAAACAACCCGTAACACACA
>NW_026665790.1:1003-1570 GCF_009828535.3 Hylobates moloch | reverse complement strand
AAATCCCAGTACGGGGTATTACCAAAGGAATTTAAATCAGTATAAAAAGAGTTGTTTGCAGTCCCATGATCATTGTAGCATTATTCACGTAGTCAAAATATATATTAAAAAACCTGTGTCCATTAATAGATGAATGGATTTTTAACATGTCTATCTATACACAATAAAATACTATTCATCCTTAAACAAACAATACATTTTATTGTTTGTGACAGCATGTGTGAACCAAGATGATATTATGTTAAATAAAATACACCAGGTACAGAGAAACAAATACCACAGGATCTTAACTGTATGTGTAATCTCAAAGTCAAACTCAAAGTAGTAGAGAGTAGAATTGTGGTTAACAGATGCTGGAGGGGTATGGGATGGACAGGAAAATGAGAGATGTTGGTCAATGCACACAAAATTACAGATAGATTAGAGGAATTTGTTCTGGTCTTCTATTGCACAAAGAGATGACTATAGTTAATAAAAATGTACTGTCTCTTTAAAAATAGCTAATAAAGATAATTTTAAGTATCTCTAGCCATAAAGAAATGATAGATAAGGTGACTGATGTGCTAA
>NW_026665790.1:0-903 GCF_009828535.3 Hylobates moloch | reverse complement strand
ATGTGCTAATTACCTTGATTTTATTATTATATAATCTATATATAAAAATCACATTTTACCCCATTGATGGGCATTTGGAATGGTTCCAAATCTTTGCTATTGTGAACAGTGTCGCAATAAACACACATGTGCATGTGTCTTTATAGTAGAATGATTTATAATCCTTTGGTTATATACCCAGTAATGGGATTGCTGGGTCAAATGGTATTTCTGGTTCTAGATCCTTGAGGTATCGCCACACTGTCTTTTACAATGATTGAAGTAATTTACGTTCCCACCAACAGTGTAAAAGTGTTCCTATTTCTCCACAACCTCACCAGCATCTGTTGTTTCCTGACTTTTTAATAACTGCCATTCTAACTGGCATGAGATGGTATCTCATTGTGGTTTTGGTTTGCATTTATCTATTAACCAGTGATGATAAGCTGGCTAGCCATATGCAGAAAACAGAAACTGGACCCCTTCCTTACACCTTATACAAAAATTAACTCAGGATGGATTAAAGACTTAAATGTAAAACCTAAAACCATAAAAACCCTAGAGGAAAACCTAGGCAATACCATTCAGGACATAGGCATGGGCAAAGACTTAATGACTAAAACACAAAAGCAATCACAACAAAAGAAAAAACTGACAAAAGGGATCTAATTAAACTAGAGAGTGTCTGCACAGCAAAAGAAACTATTTTCAGAGTGAATAGGCAGCCTACAGGATGGGAGAAAAATTTTGCAATCTGTCCATCTGACAAGGGTCTAATATCCAGAATCTACAAGAAACATAAACAAATTTTTAAGAAAAAAACAACCCCATGAAAAAGTCGGCAAAGGATATGAACAAACACTTCTCAATAGAACACATTTATGTCACCAAAAAACATGCTGATTAATTTATAGAACCACAATT
>NW_026665789.1:0-1571 GCF_009828535.3 Hylobates moloch | reverse complement strand
TAGAGTTTCTGCTGAGAGATCAGCTGTTAGTCTGATGGGCTTCCCTTTGTGGGTAACCCGACCTTTCTCTCTGGCTGCCCTTAACATTTTTTCCTTCATTTCAACTTTGATGAATCTGACAATTATGTGTCTTGGAGTTGCTCTTCTCAAGGAATATCTTTGTGGCATTCTCTGTATTTCCTGAATCTGAATGTTGGCCTGCCTTGCTAGATTGGGGAAGTTCTCCTGGATAATATCTTGCAGAGTGTTTTCCAACTTGGTTCCATTCTCTCTGTCATTTTCAGGTACACCAATCAGACGTAGGTTTGGTCTTTTCACATAGTCCCAAATTTCTTGGAGGCTTTGTTCATTTCTTTTTATTCTTTTTTCTCTAAACTTCCCTTCTCGCTTCATTTCATTCATTTCATCTTCCATCAGCGATACCCTTTCTTCCAGTTGATCGCATCTGCTTCTGAGGCTTCTGTAATCTTCACGTAGTTCTCGAAACTTGGCTTTCAGCTCCATCAGCTCCTTTAAGCCCTTCACTCCATTGGTTATTCTAGTTATCCATTCTTCTAATTTTTTTCAAAGTTTTTAACTTCTTTGCTATTGTTTTCAATTTCCTCCCATAGCTCAGAGTAGTTTGATCATCTGAAGCCTTCTTCTCTCAACTCGTCAAAGTCATCCTCCATCCAGCTTTGTTCCGTTGCTGGTGAGGAACTGCGTTCCTTTGGAGGAGGAGAGGTGCTCTGCTTTTTAGAGTTTCCAGTTTTTCTGCTCTGTTTTTTCCCCATCTTTGTGGTTTTATCTACTTTTGGTCTTTGATGATGGTGATGTACAGGTGGGTTTTTGGTGTGGATGTCCTTTCTGTTTGTTAGTTTTCCTTCTAACAGACAGGACCCTCAGCTGCAGGTCTGTTGGAGTTTACTAGAGGTCCACTCCAGACCCTGTTTGGCTGGGTGTCAGCAGTGGTGGCTGCAGAACAGCGGATTTTCGTGAGACCACAAATTCAGCTGTCTGATAGTTCCTCTGGAAGTTTTGTCTCAGAGGAGTACCCGGCCGAGTGAGGTGTCAGTCCATCCTTACTAGGGGGGTGCCTCCCAGTTAGGCTGCTCAGGGGTGAGGGACCCACTTTAGGAGGCAGTCTGTCCATTCTCAGATCTCCAGCTGGGTACTGGGAGAACCACTACTCTCTTCAAAGCTGTCATTCAGACAGGGACATTTAAGTCTGTGGAGATTCCTGCTGAGTTTTTGTTTGTCTGTGCCCTGCCCCCAGAGGTGGAGCCTACAGAGGCAGGCAGGCCTCCTTGAGCTGTGGTGGGTTCCACCCAGTTCGAGCTTCCTGGCTACTTTGTTTACTCAAGCAAGCCTGGGCAATGGCTGGCGCCCCTCCCCCAGCCTCGCTGCCACCTTGCAGCTTGATCTCAGACTGCCGTGCTAGCAATCAGCAAGACTCCGTGGGCGTAGGACCCTCCGAGCCAGGTGCAGGACACAATCTCCTAGTGTGCCGTTTTCCAGGCCCGTTGGAAAAGCACAGTATTAGGATGGGGCTGACCCGATATTCCAGGTGCCATCTGTTACCCCTTTCTTTG
>NW_026665788.1:0-1571 GCF_009828535.3 Hylobates moloch | reverse complement strand
AGCAAAGAAATGACTTAAAGTTGGAACTTATATTTAAAAGGTGTAAAGGAAAAAATAAAATGGTAATCCAAGGGGATTCCAAAGAAACCTGGAAAACCAGTTCAGGCCATGACAGGAAGGGGAGGATGGTTTGGAGGTCCCTCATCATACCCTCTCCCTGTTGGAGTTTAGGCTCAGCTGACCAGTGTTAACATTAAAACAGGCTTAAGACTGACAAAGCAGACTCTTTGTAGCAATAAGGTTTCAAATTCCAACCTGACTCTGGTATAGCATCACATGACAGGTGGCAGGCGTGGAAGGAAATTACAGTATTTTATTCCAGAATATATTTCTCTGACACATTTTGGAAGGGCCCTGCAAAGCTGTCTCTTGTGGAGGAAATTTATATTCTGTAGAGAATCTTTTTCCCTTTCCAGGTCTCTTCTTGATTCAGGAGAGATTTATCCAAGAGTCTGGCACCTTTTAGGTTCTGATAAGAGACATTGACCATCTCTTTTCTCTGGAACATAACAAGAACCTTGGCTTCCACAACCCCCTTTATCTTAAGCATTGCTTTTTGCTGACTTCAACTTTTTAGATAATTGAAATTTTTCAGCCAATTGCCAATCAGAAAATCTTCAAATCCACCTATGATTTGGAATTCCCCACTTTGAATTGCCCTGCCATTCCAAACCAAACTAATGTATACTTTACATGTATTGATTGATGTCTCATGTCTTTCTAAAACAAAAAACCAAGCTGTAACCCAACCACCTTGCACACATGTTCTCAGGACCTTTTGAGGCTGTGCCACAGTTCATGGCTCTCATATTTGGCTCAGAATCAATCTTATCAAGTGTTTTATAGAGTTTGGCTTTTTTCATCAACAAAGGGAAGCAGAACATAAAAAATTTTGGAGAATTCACAGCCTGGCCATGTGGTAGAAATGAAAATGGGCCGGGCGCGGTGGCTCACGCTTGTAATCCTAGCACTTTGGGAGGCCGAGGCGGGTGGATCACAAGGTCAGGAGATCGAGGCCATCCTGGCTAACATGGTGAAACCCTGTCTCTACTAAAAATACAAAAAATTAGCTGGGCATGGTGGCGGTTGCCCATAGTCCCAGCTACTCAGGAGGCTGAGGCAGGAGAATAGTGTGAACCCAGGAGGCGGAGCTTGCAGTGAGCTGAGATTGCACCACTGCACTCCAGTGTGGGCGACAGAGCGAGACTCCGTCTCAAAAAAAAAGAAAAAAAAAGAAAATGGTATTTTCAGGAGAGAAATACAAGTAGGCTGTAGAGCAGCCACTTGCTAGAGAGATTAGCATAACTAAAAGGGAGCTAAGTGCTCATATCTAGAACAAAGGGAAAAAGGCCTTGAAGGCATTTCGGAAATTTCTGAGGTGGTCTTTCCCATCACAGGCCCAGAGGCCAAGGAGGAAAGAATGGTTTTGTGGGCCATGCCCATGGCCACTGCTGCCTGTGTAGCCTTGGGACACTGCTCTCCACATCCTGGCTCCTCTGGCTCCAGTCTTGGCTCAAAGGGCCCCAAGTATAGCTTAGGCTGCTGCTTTGGAGAGTGCAAGCCACTATAAG
>NW_026665787.1:0-1571 GCF_009828535.3 Hylobates moloch | reverse complement strand
TTTTTTTGAGACGGAATCTTGCTCTGTCACCAAGGCTGGAGTGCAATGCCATGACCTTGGCTCACTGCAACCTCTGCCTCCCGGGTTCAAGCAATTCTCCCGCCTCAGCCTCCCGAGTAGCTGGGACTACAGGCACCTGCCACCATGCCTGGCTAATTTTGTATTTTTAGTAGAGACAGGGTTTCTTTATATTGGTCAGGCTGGTCTCGAACTCCTGACCTCAGGTGATCCATCCGCCTCGGCCTCTCAAAGTGCTGGGATTACAGGCATGAGTCACCGCGCCAGGCTGACAAATGTTTTCTATTCAGATCTTAGTTAATCTCTTAAGGATTGGGAGGGTCTGGAAGAAAAAGATCCAGCTATGTCCAGCTATGTTAATACGGATTCTTTTTTTTTTTTGAGACATAGATTCACTCTGACAAGATGGCATGATCTCAGCTCACTGCAACCTCTGCTTCCTGGGTTCAAGCGATTCTCCTGCCTCAGCCTCCCGAGTAGGTGGGATTACAGGCACGTGCCACCACGCCCAGCTAATTTTTTTTTTTTTGTATTTTTTGTTTGTTTGTTTTTACTAGAGATGGGTTTTCGCCATGTTGGCCAGGCTGGTCTCGAACTTCTGACCTCAGGTAGTCCGCTAGCTTCTGTCTGCTGTGATTACAGGCGTGAGCCACCACCCCCAGCAGAAATTCTTTACAGATGCAAATTTTCTTCAACAAAGGACAGCTTTGGGGGGTCATTCCAAAATATGACAAAGAAGGCTGGGCATGGTGGCTCATGCCTGTAATCCCAGCATTTTGGGAGGTTGAGGCAGGTGAATCACCTGGGGTCAGGAGTGTGAGACCAGCCTGGCCATCACGGTGAAACCCCATATCTACTAAAAAAAAAAAAAAAAATACAATTAGCTGGGCACAATGGCTCATGCATATTATCCTTGCTATTTGGAAGGCTGAGGAGGCAGGAGAATCGCTTGAACCCAGAAGACAGAGGTTGCAGGGAGCCAAGATTGCACCATTGCACTCCAGCCTTGGAAACAGAATGAGACAGTCTCAAAAGAAAAATAAAAAATACGGCTAAGAAACATGTTCTGGGGCAAAATATGTTGTTTTTTTTTCTCTTTGTCTTGTAATGTTTGCCAGGGTCAGGTTGGAAAGTAAGTCACGATATATAGGGTTAAATAAATCCCATTTGATGAGGATTTATGGTTTGTAGGGCTTTCCTTCCCAGATCTCTTAGATAGGAATTTGGGCAAGATAAAAAAAAAAAAAAAGTCAGAGGCCCGGTGTGGTGGCTCACGCCTGTAATCCCAGCACTTTGGGAGGCTGAGGTGTGCGGATCACTTGAGGTCAGGAGTTCGAGACCAGCCTGGCCAACATGGTGAAACGTTGTCTCTACTGAAAATACAAAAATTAGTCAGCAGTAGTGGTACGTGCCTGTAATCTCAGCTACTCGGGAGGCTGAGGCAGGAGAATTGCTTGACCTTGGGAGGCGGAAGCTGTGGTGAGCTGAGATTGTGACACTGCACTCCAGTCTGGGCGACAGAGTGAGAGTTCATCTCAAAAAAAAAAAAAAAA
>NW_026665786.1:1149-1571 GCF_009828535.3 Hylobates moloch | reverse complement strand
CAACATGGCAAGACCCCATCTCTACAAAGAATACAACAATTAGCCGGTTGTGGTGGTGCACGCCTGTAGTCCCAGCTACTCAGGAGGCTTATGTGGGAGGATCGTTTGAGCCCAGGAGGTTGAGGCTGCAGTGAGCTGAGATTGCCACTATACTCCAATCTGGGTGACAGAGCAACTTTAAAGAAAAACTGTCATTGGTAAGATGGACACCAGGCCGGACATGGTGGCTCACACCTGTAATCCCAGCACTTTGGGAGGCCAAGGCAGGTGGCTCACCCGAGGTCGGGAGTTCGATACCAGCCTGGCCAACGTGGCGAAACCCCGTCTCTACTAAAAATACAAAAATGAGCCAAGCGTGGTGCTGTGTGCCTGAAGTCCCAGCTACTAGGGAGGCTGAGGCACAAGAATCACTTGAACCCATG
>NW_026665786.1:0-1049 GCF_009828535.3 Hylobates moloch | reverse complement strand
AATACAACAATTAGCCGGGTGTGGTGGTGCACGCCTGTAGTCCCAGCTACTCAGGAGGCTTATATGGGAGGATCGTTTGAGCCCAGGAGGTTGAGGCTGCAGTGAGCTGAGATTGCCACTATACTCCAGTCTGGGTGACAGAGCAACTTTAAAGAAAAACTGTCATTGGTAAGATGGACACCAGGCCGGGCATGGTGGCTCACACCTGTAACCCCAGCACTTTGGGAGGCCAAGGCAGGTGGCTCACCCGAGGTCGGGAGTTCGATACCAGCCTGGCCAACGTGGCGAAACCCCGTCTCTACTAAAAATACAAAAATGAGCCAAGCGTGGTGCTGTGTGCCTGAAATCCCAGCTACTAGGGAGGCTGAGGCACAAGAATCACTTGAACCCATGAGACAGAGGTTGCAGTGAGCCGAGATCGTGCCACTGCACTCCAGCCTGGGTGGCAGAGTGGGACTCTGTGTCAAAAAAAAAAAAAAAAAACAGAGAGATGGACACCCAATGTTCTTCCTATCACCCTCCGCTATCCAGAATACTCAGTGAACCAGAGCACAGCAGTACTTCCAGCCCGGCCAATGCATGGGACGTTCTGATTAACCAAGAAGGCTCACTAGAAGGCAGTTACATCCTGGACACGGGGCTAGTTTTCACCCCATTTGCAGGATCAGGGCTTCCGTGTTAAGTGTGCAAAGATAAACATGGTGCAGAGTCTGAACTCGGAAGCCCTTTACGTTCCCTGGATTACTCGGGATCTATCATTTTCTTTGCCTAATTTGAGAGAAGGATGTACATTTGCGCCAGGGTGTGGAGTTGGCAGCCCCACCTCCACATCTCCCAGGACAGAGAAGGAGGCAAACATTTCTAGAAGGTTGGCTCTGAGACCTTTATCCTGAGACCAGGACAAGGTGTGTCAAGTGGGGGCACGGGGTGGAAATGCGAAAGCCAAAGGGGACCAGAACAGAGACGCAGGGGGCCCTGAGGGTCCAGGTCTTGGACCTGGGTGGGGGTTTACCAAGGCCAGGCTAGAGGAGGGGCGGTGGGTGGGAGCC
>NW_026665785.1:0-1571 GCF_009828535.3 Hylobates moloch | reverse complement strand
AAAAAAAAAAAAAAAAAAAAAAAAAAAAAAATGTAATTGCTTTACAATCCATTGTGGGAAACATACTAAGAAATTCAATTTTGCAATGACCACTGGAAGCTCTTACAAAGCCACAGAATCCCACTGATTTCTCAATTGATACTCACTTCAGTGCCCGAACTGCCGTCCACATCTCATCTTGGGCTGCTTGGTTTGCCAAAGTCTTACTATGATGTTCGAATTTCTGTATCAGGTTATCCTTGGTGAAGTCTAGTTCTTTGAACTGTGTTTCTAACGCTTGGAGTTTGTGGTCTACTCTATAGGATAACAGAATCAAGGGTTAGTTTAGGTTACAGGACAAAACTAAGGTTTTGATTTAAGCTGAGGCTCTAATACATTATTTACAACCATTACCAAATTTGGATAACTTTTTTTTTTTTACTTTTATTTTAAATTATGAAGGGGAAATGGGTAGCCATTTGAATTTGAAAGTTTCAACAAATGGTTCCATTTGCCGTTCCCTCTAGCCATCATCCTTGTCCTTTCATTCCACATATTGCAGACTTTTGAATTGTCTAATTATTTGAATTGCCTGTCATGTCTTGTTTTTTGTATTATACCTTACACTTTATTTATGTATTTATTTATTTTCTAATACAGTCTCACTCTGTCACCCAAACTGGAGTGCAGGGGCACAATCACTACCTCCCAGGCTCAAGTGATCTTCCCACCTCAGCCTCCTGAGTAGCTAGGACTACAGTTGTGTGCCACCAGACCTGGCTAATTTTTAAAAACTAATTTTTGTAGAGACCAGGTATTGCTATGCTTGGCTGGTCTTGAACACCTGGGCTCCAGTGATCCACCTGTCTTAGCCTCCCAAAGTACTGGAATTACAGGCATGAGCCACCATGCCCGGGCTATACCTTTAAAGAATATTTTATGTAAGCATTACTTTGGTGTTCACAGCAACCATAAAAAGTAAAGCAGTCATTTTTACTATTTTACTATTAAAGAAATTGAGTCTCAAGAGGATTGAGACCTAATGTCATAAAGTTAGCTAGTGCTGAGACCAGGATATAATAAGGTGACTTTTTCTACCCTATTCTGATTGTCCAACTTGTATCCGTTCTTCCAGAATCAGCTCAAATCCACTGCCTTTCTAAATCCCCATCTACCTAGTGATCTCTTTGCCCTCCTGCTTCTCGCTTACAAGCACTGCCTTTGTGAACCCATCTCCCCACCTCCTGCTTTACTATTAGGGTTAGCATTTCATGAACTAAACTAGGTTCTTGGAGGGAAGGAATCAGAGACTATTTCTTAGATAGCGTTATGCCTGTCCTCCAATACCCAGCAAAGGTCTTACATAGTAATAAAAGTTTTCCTGTATGATTGACATCTTTGATGTGAATGAAATGCTGAGTTCTGTAACCCAAAATGGGGATTTGAGTAGCTCTGAACAGCCATGATCACCAGAGGCTGCTGTGGCAACAGCATTATGTCTAATTAACGACAAAGACTGGAGCGACACAATTCACTTGCCTGAGCCACCTAGATTGTCGTTATGAGGGAAACTTGCCTGAGCCAAGTAGATT
>NW_026665784.1:679-1571 GCF_009828535.3 Hylobates moloch | reverse complement strand
TTCTTTCTGTTCTGTGCATTCAACTAACAGAGTTGAATATTAGTTTTGATTGAGCAGTTCTGAAACACTCTTTCTGTGGAAACTGGAAGAGGATATTTTGAGCCCTAGGGGGCCATTAGTGGAAAAAGGAATATCTTCAAATAAAAACTACACAGAAGCATTCTGTGAAACTTCTTACTGTTCTGTGCATTCAACTAGCAGAGTTGAAGCTTACTTTTGATTGAGCAGTTCTGAAACACTGTTTCTGTAGAAACTGCAAGGGGACATTCGGAGCACTAAGGGGCCTATAGCGGAAAAAGGAATATATTCAAATAAAAACTACACAGAAGCATTCTGTGAAATTTCTTTCTGTTCTGTGCATTCAACAAGCAGAGTTGAAGATTACTTTTGATTGAGCAGTTCTGAAACACTTTTTCTGTAGAAACTGCATGGGGATATTCGGAGTGCTAAGGGGCCTAGAGCGGAAAAAGGAATATCTTCAAATAAAAACTACACAGAAGCATTCTGTGAAACTTCTTTCTGTTCTGTGCATTCAACTAGCAGAGTTGAAGCTTTCTTTTGATAGAGCAGATCTGAAAAACTCTTTCTGTAGAAACTGCAAGTGGACATTCTGAGCGCTAAGTGTATTATAGTGGAAAAAGGAATATCTTCAAACAAAAACCACACAGAAGCATTCTGTGCAACTTCTTTCTGTTCTGTGTATTCAACTAACAGTGTTGAAGCTTATTTTTGATAGAGCAGTTCTGAAACACTCTTTCTGTAGAAAATGGAAGGGGATATTTTGAGCACTAGGGGGCCTTTTGTGGAAAAATGACTATCTTCAAATAAAAACTACACAGAAGCATTCTGTGAAACTTCTTACTGTTCTGTGCATTCAACTAAGAGAGTTGAA
>NW_026665784.1:0-579 GCF_009828535.3 Hylobates moloch | reverse complement strand
TGTGAAACTTCTTACTGTTCTGTGCATTCAACTAACAGAGTTGAAACATACTTTTGATTGAGCAGTTCTGAAACACAGTTTCTGTAGAAACTGCATTGGGACATTTGGAGAACTAAGGGGCCTATAGTGGAAAAATGAATATCTTCAAATAAAAACTACACAGAAGCATACTGTGAAACATCTTTCTGTTCTGTGCATTCAACTAACAGAGTTTAATACTAGTTTTGATTGAGCAGTTCTGAAACACTCTTTCTGTGGAAACTGGAAGAGGATATTTTGAGCCCTAGGGGGCCATTAGTGGAAAAAGGAATATCTTCAAATAAAAACTACACAGAAGCATTCTGTGAAATTTCTTACTGTTCTGTGCATTCAACTAGCAGAGTTGAAGCTTACTTTTGTTTGAGCAGTTCTGAAACACTGTTTCTGTAGAAACTGCATGGGGACATTCGGAGCGCTAAGGGTCCTAGAGCGGAAAAAGGAATATCTTCAAATAAAAACTACACAGAAGCATTCTGTGAAACTTCTTTCTGTTCTGTGCATTCAACTCTGCTAGTTGAATGCACAGAACAGAAAGAAGTT
>NW_026665783.1:0-1572 GCF_009828535.3 Hylobates moloch | reverse complement strand
AAATATCTTCAAGTAAAAACTACACAGAATATTTCTGTGAAAATTCTTTCTATTCGCTGCATGCATCTCACAGACTTGAGTGTTTCCTTTGATTCAGCAGACTGGAACACTCTTTTTGTATAAACTACAAGTGCACATTTGGAGCACTTAGAGGCCTATCGTGGAAAAAGAAATATCTTCAAATAAAAACTACACAGAAATAATCTGTGAAACTTCTTTATGAACTGTGTATTCATCTCAGAGAGTTTAACCTTTCTTTTCATTGTGCAGCTTTAAAACAGGCTTTTTGTAGAATCTGCAATTGGATATTTCTAGAGCTTTGAAGCCTATGGTGAAAATAGGAATATCTTCCCATAAAATCTACATGGAAGCATTCTGTGAAACTTCTTTCTGATGTGTGCATTCATCTAACAGAGTTGAACCTTATTTTTGATTGAGCAGTTTTGAAACACTCTTTTTGTACCGACTGCAAGTCGATATTATGCGAACATTTAGGCCTACGGTGAAAAACGAAATATCTTTCCATAAAAACTACTCTGTGAACCTTCTTTCTGATCTGTGCATTCATCTTACTGAATTGAACCTTTCTTTTGATTGAGCAGTTTTGAAACACTCTTTATGTAGAATCTGCAAGTAGATATTTGGCGAACATTGAGGCCTATGGTGAAAAACGAAATATCTTCCCATGAAAACTGCACAGAAGCATTCTGTGAAACTGATTTGTTTTCTGTTCATTCATCTCACAGAGTAGAACATTTATTTTGATTAAGCAGTTTGGAAACACTCTTTTTGTAGAATCTGCAAGTGGATATTTGGAGAATATTGAGGCCTATGGTGAAAAATGAAATATCTTCCCATTAAAACTACACAGAAGCATTCTGTGAAACTTCTTTCTGATCTGTCTATTCATCTAACAGAGCAGAACCTTTCCTTTGATTGAGCAGTTTTGAAACACTGTTTTTTCAGAATCTGCAATTGGACATTAGAAGATCTTTGAGGCCCATGGTGAAAAACGAAATATCTTCAAGTAAAAACTACACAGCATGCTTTTGTGAAAATTCCTCCTATTCTCTGCTTTCATCTCACAGACTTGAACCTTCCTTTTGATTCAGCAGTTTTGAAAGACTCTTTTTGTATAAACTGCAAGTGGACACTTGGAGCATTTTGAGGCCTATCTTGGAAAAAGCAATATCTTCAAATAAAACTACACAGAATTAATCTGTGAAACTTCTTTATGAACTGTGCATTCATCTCAGAGAGTTTAACCATTCTTTTGATTCTTCAGCTTTGAAACAGGCTTTTGTAGAATCTGCAATTGGATATTCCTAGAGATTTGAGGCCTATGGTGAAAAAGAAATATCTTCCCATAAAAACAACACGGAAGCATTGTGTGAAACTGCTTTCTGATCTGTACATTCATCTAACAGAGTAGAACCTTTCTTTTCATTGAGCAGTTTTGAAACACTGTTTTTGCAGAATCTGCAAGTGAACATTTGGAGATCTTTGAGGCCTATGGTGAAAATCAAAATATCTTCAAGTAAAAACTACACAGAATATTTCTGTGAAAATTCT
>NW_026665782.1:0-1572 GCF_009828535.3 Hylobates moloch | reverse complement strand
AGCTGCACCCTGTTTCCCAGGAGGAGGGCCTCTCTGCACTGGACCCCGGTCCTGGCATTGGGGAGAGTGGTCCTCTAGTGGGGACAGTGGGGACCAGCCATCCAGGGCCAACAAGGCCCATAGAGGCTTTGTGGCGCTGCCATAGGTTCCGCCTGAGTGGGATTCTGACTTGGACATGTTCAGTCACAATCCCACAGATGGCAGATTCGCCCCATTGGCTCCTCAGCACATTTTCTTTATCTAGTCATCTGCTGATGGACATTTAGGTTGATTCCATGTCTTTGCTATTCTGAATAGTGCTCCAATAAACATACAAGCACTTGTTCTTTTTAATATAATGATTTCTTTTCTTTTGAGTAGATACCCAGCAGTGAGATTGCTGCATCCAATGGTAGTTCTAGTTTTCTTTCTTTGAGAAATCTCCATACTGTTTTACATAGTAGTTGTACTAATTTGTATTCCCACCAATGGTGTATAAGCATTGCCTTTTCTCTGCAACCTCACCAATATCTATTGACTTCTTGTTTTTCAACTTTTGAAAAATAGCAATTCTGAGTGGTGTAAGATGAAATCTCATTGTGGTTTTAATCTGCATTTTTCTGATGATTGGTGTTAATGATTAGTGACGTTGAGGATTTTTTTCATATGCTTGCTGGCTATTTGTATGTATTTTTTTGAAAAATAGGTATTCATGTTCTTTGCCCACTTTTTAATGGGGTTGTTTGTGTGTGTGTGTGTCGTTTTTTTTTTTTTTTTTGAGTTGTTTGAGTTTCTTGTAAATTCTGCATATTAGTCCTCTGTCGAAGGCATAGTTTGCAAATACTTTCTCCCATTCTGCAGGTTGTCTGTTCACTCCTGTTAAGTATTTCTTTTGCTGTGCAAAGCTTTTTAGTTTAGGTAAGTCTAATTTGTCTACTTTTGTTTTTGTTGCCTGTGCTTTTGAGGTCTTAGTCATGAATTCTTTGCCTAGACCAATGTCCAGAAGTGTTTTCCCTAGATTTTCTTCTAGTATTTTTGTGCTTTCATGTCATACATTTAAGTCTTTAATTCATCTTGAGTTGATTTTTGTATATGGTAGGAGATATGGAGTCCAGTTTCATTCTTCCGCATATGGCAACCAGTTTTTGTTGCACCATTTATTGAAAAGGGTATCCTTTTCCCAGTGTACATTTTTGTTGACTTTGTCAAAGATCAGTTGGCCATAGATTTATAGCTTTATTTCTGGGTTCTCTACTCTGTCCCATTGATCTGTGTATATATTTTTATGCCAGTACCATGCTGTTTTGGTGACTATATCCTTGCAGAATAATTTGAAGTCAAGTAATATGATGCCTCTAGCTTTGCTCCTTCTGGACAGAATTGCTTTGGCTATTTGTGCTCTCTTTTGATTCCGTATGAATTTTGGGGTTGTTAAACATAATTCTCAAGATATGTTCAGGTTTCACTTTTGTTCTTTAATTTTATATATTTTTTTCCCAATAAGGCTATAAGCTTAAGTCAAAAATTGTTTTGCTTATAGCTGAAGAGTCCCTGCTTTCAGCCTGCCTTGTGATTTTCATCTTGTTGCAGTTG
>NW_026665781.1:0-1572 GCF_009828535.3 Hylobates moloch | reverse complement strand
CCCCCACCCCACCCTCGGCCGCCCCGCCCCCCGCGGTGTTCCCCGTTTTGCTGCAGGGACTCGGGGGTGGTTTTCCATCGCTCTTGGTGGCTCTGCCGCCCCTAGAGCCCCAGCTGCCCCTGCTTCCACATCCCTGGGGGCCCCTATGTTCCCCATCCCTGGGGGCCCCTATGTTCCCAAGCATGTTGGGGTGTGGAGAAAGCTGGCGGGGACCCCCTGCGGTGTTCTGCGCCTGTCTCCAGGGTCGGTCAGCCGCTGCTGGCGTGGCCCGGGCGCGCGGGCCCCTGGGCCCTTACCTGCTCCGCTTTTCCCCGGGCCGGATGCCAGCCCGCCGAGCTCAGGGCAGCGGGGAGCTGGTAGCCAGACGCGAGTGACGACTGCACCGAAGCCTGCGTCGCTCTGCAGCTCTGGGTCACGTGAGGGCCGCGCGTCACCACCGAGCTCGCCCCCCAACTTGGGCGGCCAGTGCAGCAGGATCTCCCCCTTCCCCCCGCCCGCCACCGCCATATGCACGCGCAAAAAACAGCCTCCCTACTCCCGTCTCCGTGAGGTGCCCCAGAGCGCACAGCCTTGTCACTCTTCTCGGTCCTCTCCAATCTGAGGGCCCACAAGTGGCATCACTGCTCTGCGGTTGGAGTTTGCCCTCCTCTGGTTACCAGGGAGGGTCTGCATCATCCTCCACCACTCCCCCCTCTCACTTCAGGCCTTGGCTTTGGCCTTTTCTGCTTTCTCTCCTCTTCTACCTGGCAACATGCTTTGCGCTGCACTCCCACTCCTACCCCTTGCATGTGCACAGCCATCAATGCCCACGTAGCCCCTGAAGTCCTACCCTTCTAGAAAATTTAGAGTGAGGGCTAAGGTGGGGAGGCAGGAGGGCACTTGTCAGAAAGAGGGGCAAGGAAGTGGAGTGGACTGTATATATTTCTTTTTATTTCCTTAAAAAATCTGCATGCTTCAGAAAATTATAAATTATAAGTTTTTAATTTTGAAAGAAATGCTGGCCGGGCGCGGTGGCGTACCTGTAATCCCAGCACTTTGGGAGGTTGAGGCGGGCGGATCATTTGAGGCCAGTAGTGTGAGACCAGCCTGGCCAACATGGTGAGACCCCGTCTCTACTAAAAATACAAAAATTAGCTGGGCCTGGTGGCGTGCGCCTGTAATCCCAGCTACTCGAGGGGCTGAGGCAGGAGAATCGCTTGAACCCGGGAGGCGGAGGTTGCAGTGAGCCTGGATCGCACTCCAGCCTGGGCGACAGGGCAAGACCCTGTCAAAAAAAAGAAAAAAAAAAAGGAAATGCTTTATCCTGCAGAATGAAATCTCTCATTGTTTATGTTGACCTATACCACACAAAATATTTTTTCTGGGCTCCACACAACATCAAACCATTACTTTTGATACATGCTAGCTCGTTTAAAATTTTATTTTTGGCCGGGCATGGTGGCTCACTCCTGTAATCCTAGCACTTTGAGAGGCCGAGGCGGGCAGATCACGAGGTCAGGAGATCGAGACCATCCTGGCTAACACAGTGAAACCCCGTCTCTACTAAAAATACAAAAAAATTAGCCGGGCGTG
>NW_026665780.1:0-1572 GCF_009828535.3 Hylobates moloch | reverse complement strand
AAATTCTGGGTTGAAAATTCTTTTCTTTAAGAATGTTGAATATCGGCCCCCACTCTCTTCTGGCTTGTAGAGTTTCTGCTGAGAGATCAGCTGTTAGTCTAATGGGCTTCCCTTTGTGGGTAACCCAACCTGTCTCTCTGGCCGCCCTTAACATTTTTTCCTTCATTTCAACTTTGGTGAATCTGACAATTATGTGTCTTGGGGTTGCTCTTCTCGAGGAGTATCTTTGTGGCGTTCTCTGTATTTCCTGAATCTGAATGTTGGCCTGCCTTGCTAGATTGGGGAAGTTCTCCTGGATAATATCTTGCAGAGTGTTTTCCAACTTGGTTCCATTCTCCCCGTCATTTTCAGGTACACCAATCAGACGTAGGTTTGGTCTTTTCACATAGTCCCAAATTTCTTGGAGGCTTTGTTCATTTCTTTTTATTCTTTTTTCTCTAAACTTCCCTTCTCGCTTCATTTCATTCATTTCATCTTCCACCAGCAATACCCTTTCTTCCAGTTGATCACATCTGCTACTAAGGCTTCTGCAATCTTTGCTTAGTTCTCGAAACTTGGCTTTCAGCTCCATCAGCTCCTTTAAGCCCTTCTCTCCATTGGTTATTCTAGTTATCCATCCTTCTAATTTTTTTTCAAAGTTTTTAACTTCTTTGCTGTTGTTTTGAATTTCCTCCCATAGCTCAGAGTAGTTTGATCATCTGAAGCCTTCTTCTCTCAACTCGTCAAGTCATCCTCCATCCAGCTTTGTTCCATTGCTGGTGAGGAACTGCGCTCCTTTGGAGGAGGAGAGGTGCTCTGCTTTTTAGAGTTTCCAGTTTTTCTGCTCTGTTTTTTCCCCATCTTTGTGGTTTTATCTACTTTTGGTCTTTGATGATGGTGATGTGCAGATGGGTTTTTGGTGTGGATGTCCTTTCTGTTTGTTAGTTTTCCTTCTACCAGACAGGACCCTCAGCTGCAGGTCTGTTGGAGTTTACTAGAGGTCCACTCCAGACCCTGTTTGGCTGGGTGTCAGCAGCGGTGGCTGCAGAACAGCGGATTTTCGTGAGACCACAAATTCAGCTGTCTGATAGTTCCTCTGGAAGTTTTGTCTCAGAGGAGTACCTGGCCGAATGAGGTGTCAGTCTGTCCCTACTGGGGGGGTGCCTCCCAGTTAGGCTGCTCAGGGGTTAAGGACCCACTTTAGGAGGCAGTCTGTCCGTTCTCAGATCTGCAGCTGTGTGCTGGGAGAACCACTACTCTCTGCAAAACTGTCAGTCAGACAGGGACATTTAAGTCTGTGGAGGTTTCTGCTGAGTTTTTGTTTGTCTGTGCCCTGCCCCCAGAGGTGGAGCCTACAGAGGCAGGCAGGCCTCCTTGAGCTGTGGTGGGCTCCACCCAGTTCGAGATTCCCGGCTGCTTTGTTTACATAAGCAAGCCTGGGCAATGGTGGGCGCCCTCCCCCAGCCTCGCTGCCGCCTTGCAGCTTGATCTCAAACTGCTGTACTAGCAATCAGCGAGACTCCGTGGGCATAGGACCCTCCGAGCTAGGTGCGGGACACAATCTCCTAGTGTGCCGTTTTCCAGGCCCGCTGG
>NW_026665779.1:0-1572 GCF_009828535.3 Hylobates moloch | reverse complement strand
TGAAAAAGTATACAATAGAATCAGAATCAGGTCAGAATCAACAAATACACTATAATGTTTGTACATGCTTTCAATGCAGTTTGTCTCTGCAAAGGGTGTGTGTGTTTCTATGCACATGTGCATGTACACAAGTGTGTAAATAAGTGTTTTATTCATGATGGAGAAAGGCTGGTCAAAATGATTCTGAATGAGATAGCACCACTACAGCAGATAATTAGGTCTCTAGCAATAAAACAAGTCATTAAACATGCTTCTAAGCATCTACTCAGTATCTGGCACAATGTTAAGTAGTATAAATATAATCATTAGCAAAATTCAGCTTCCACCCTCAATGGTATATGTGTAGAACAAATTGGTAAAGCTGGAGTACATTTCTGGACCAAAAACAGTTTCTGTGTAGTTCCCACTTCATCAAGACCATGTTGTATACCTCTCATACACTTAAGCCATAGGGAAGCAATTATTCCATCCACCCTTTTACAGGGTAGTGGTGGGGAAGAAGAGCTGACTGTCATGCTTGAATTCACATAATTTCATAATTAAATAATTTCATGTTACATAATCTCGATAAACCTAAAATCCAATATATGATAAAGATAGTGTTTCAAATCAGTGGATAAGTGATAAACAGTTCATAAAATGGTGTTCAGATAATTGGCTATATGTATTTTATAGTTGCACAAAGGTATAATATGTCATTTATAAATACTAATTCCAGAGTGGATGTCAAATACACTTTTTCAAAATATAAAGAAAAAGCACCATAGACAAATATCACTTGCAACATTACGGTTAAAATTAAATATCTAAACATAGCCCTAACCAATAACAGAAAATTTTTTAAAAAAATTTATGGATTGGAATTTGTTAAAATATAAAACTTTTCTTTTTCAGAGGATACCATGAATATGTGTAAAAAGCAAATATCAAATCAGCAACAAGTGCTTGCAATTCACTTGACATATTTAAAATATGAGTAGTTCCAACAAATCATCAATAAATGATTAGTAGTCCAATTAAAAAAAGACAAAGTACATTGACAGGAAACTGTATGAAACTCATGAACACTAAATGTATTAGATTCTCTATTGTTAAACAAAATGCAAAAACAATAGAGAACATTATTAATATGGAGTTAATATTTAACAAAATTATTTTATCCATGTTATAAGTAAATATATACATCCAAAAACCCTTATTTTCTCTGAAAGTTGTCACTTATGAGTCTATTTTGAAAATGTTTAGAGAATAGTAATTAATTAACTTTAATAAATAGGTACTCCTATTGAGGGAAAACAGACATTTCCATAATTTTTCTTCTGTTTCTAATCTAGTAGATGGTAGGAAAATAATGACAATTGCTTGTTCATACCTGGAGAATATGCATTCCATTTCTTTTAAACTTTTGCATTCTCGAAACTATATTGATACCTCAAAGCATACCCTTTGCTGTTGAAAGCAGCCTTTCAAGTATAAAGACACACACATCACTTTCCTTAAATCTTATATAAGGCAAGGGCCTAGATGCCTATCAGAAAATGTATTTCAAGAATGCTTTTTTAGTAGTTCCTG
>NW_026665778.1:0-1572 GCF_009828535.3 Hylobates moloch | reverse complement strand
TATCCTAAATATATATGCACCCAACACAGGAGCACCCAGATTCATAAAGCAAGTCCTCAGTGACCTACAAAGGGACTTAAACTCCCACACAATAATAATGGGAGATCTTAACACCCCACTGTCAGCATTAGACAGATCATCTAGACAGAAAGTTAACAAGGATATCCAGGAATTGAACTCAGCTCTACATAAAGTGGACCTAATAGACATCTACAGAACTCTCCACCCCAAGTCAACAGAATATACATTTTTTTCAGCACCACACCACACCTATTCCAAAATTGACCACATAGTTGGAAGTAAAGCTCTCCTCAGCAAATGTAAAAGAACAGAAATTATAACAAACTGTCTCTCAGACCACAGTGCAATCAAACTAGAACTCAGGATTAAGAAACTCACTCAAAACCGCTCAACTACATGGAAACTGAACAACCTGCTCCTGAATGACTATTGGGTACATAATGAAATGAAGGCAGAAATAAAGATGTTCTTTGAAACCAACGAGAACAAAGACGCAACATACCAGAATCTCTGGGACACATTCAAAGCAGTGTGTAGAGGGAAATTTATAGCACTAAATGCCCACAAGAGAAAGCAGGAAAGATCCAAAATTGACACCCTAACATCACAATTAAAAGAACTAGAAAAGCAAGAGCAAACACATTCAAAAGCTAGCAGAAGGCTAGAAATAACTAAAATCAGAGCAGAACTGAAGGAAATAGAGACACAAAAAACCCTTCAAAAAATTAATGAATCCAGGAGCTGGTTTTTTGAAAAGATCAACAAAATTGATGGACCGCCAGCAAGACTAATAAAGAAGAAAAGAGAGAAGAATCAAATAGATGCAATAAAAAACGAAAAAGGGGATATCACCACCGATCCCACAGAAATACAATCTACCATCAGAGAATACTACAAACACCTCTATGCAAATAAACTAGAAAATCTAGAAGAAATGGATAAATTCCTCGACAAATACACCCTCCCAAGACTAAACCAGGAAGAAGTTGAATCTCTGAATAGACCAATAACAGGTTCTGAAATTGTGGCAATAATCGATAGCTTACCAACCAAAAAGAGTCCAGGACCTGATGGATTCACAGCTGAATTCTACCAGAGGTACAAGGAGGAACTGGTACCATTCCTTCTGAAACTATTCCAATCGATAGAAAAAGAGGGAATCCTCCCTAACACATTTTATGAAGCCAGCATCATCCTGATACCAAAACCTGGCAGAGACATAACCAAAAAAGAGAATTTCAGACCAATATCCTTGATGAACATTGATGCAAAAATCCTCAATAAAATACTGGCAAACCGAATCCAGCAGCACATCAAAAAGCTTATCCACCATGATCAAGTGGGCTTCATCCCTGGGATGCAAGGCTGGTTCAACATACGCAAATCAATAAATGTAATCCAGCATATAAACAGAACCAAAGACAAAAACCACATGATTATCTCAATAGATGCAGAAAAGGCCTTTGACAAAATTCAACAACCCTTCATGCTAAAAACTCTCAATAAATTAGGTATTGATGGGACGTATCTCAAAATAATAAGAGCTATCTA
>NW_026665777.1:0-1573 GCF_009828535.3 Hylobates moloch | reverse complement strand
TGTAAGCTTCAAAAAAGCTGTTAGTTTGGAAAGAAGAAAAAAGAGATATATTTGAAACAGCCAGTGGAGAGTAAGGCCTCCTAGCCGAACTTTAGCCATAAGATATATGGGGTCATGGAAAATAAAACAGCCTGCAGGTGAGCAGGGTCCTCAGAGGAAACCAGTTAAGATAAGGAGGCCGGCTGGGCACGTTGGCTCACGCCTGTAAGCCCTGCACTTTGGGAGGCCAAGGACAGTGGATCACCTGAGGTCAGGAATTCAAAACCAGCCTGTCCAACATAATGAAACCCCACCTCTACTAAAAATACAAAAAATTAGCTGGGCATGGTGGCATGCACCTGTAATCCCAGCTACTCAGGAGGCTGAGGCAGGAGAATCACTTGAACCTGGGAGGCGGAGGTTGCAGTAAGCTGAGATTGTACCATTGCACTCCAGCCTGGGCAACAAGAGCAAAACTCCATCAAAAAAAAAAAAAAAAAGAAAGAAAAAGAAAAGAAAAGAAGGACAAGGAGGTCAAGGAAACATTCAGAGAAGGTGCTGAAGATATAAGCGAATTGTTGATTGCAGAGCTAAAGGGTTAATGAACACAGCAGAAGAGTTTAGAAGGCAAAGGAGGGCTTGAAGATTGAGTTAAAGGGCTTAAATGTGGGAACAATTGTATTTCTCCCAGCCACTTTCTTATTAACACAGCCTCAACTGTGAGTGTTCTCCCTCTCTCAGGAGGGTATGTGTTCAGTAAAGGTTACCTTCCTCCCAGCCCAGGAATCTCTTGATTAGTCCATAAGCCAATCATTATCCTCCCTCTGGCAATGACTGATTTGACAAGGGGTAAATGACCCTATTTTGCCTAATGAAATGGGAGAAAAACTTAGCTAAGACCTTCTACAAAAATGTTCCTTTGTTAAACACAAAAGAAGGAATAGTTGTTCTAGTTTGTACTTGTTTCTCCTGAAGTTACTGGGTGAATATGTATGCCTGGAGCTGCAATGCCCATCTTGGGACCATACGGAGAAACCCTGATATAAAATAAAGGATGTTATACCTTCCTACTCTTTTTCTGTACTTCTCTATTTCATTTCAGGGGGGTTCTTGGAAAGATGGGAGGCAAAAAAGTTCATAGCTAATCCTCCCTCCTAATTTAAGGAAATATATATATTTTTTCCTAATTGCAAGAATTATATCTGCTCTATGTAGAAACAAAAATAATGAATTGTATAAAGTAGAAATTAAATATCTCTAGCCGTTTTGCTTTTTTATTCCTATACGTATAAAAAAGCTTCTCTCTGAACACATTTGTACTTTTAAAAAATAAATATGGTAAGAAATTAAACATCTGATACCTGCAGTTTTCATTTTCTGATTTAGAGAAGGACATCTTCTCAGAGAATATGATGCTTGAAGAGTCCTTATGGATGATTATAGTTTGCAGATGAGAAAGGAGAGTGATTAGAAGTGGTGATAGAGGGAGATTCAGGTAGATGGGACAATATTTTTGGCTAAGACATTGTGCAAAGGCTAAAAGGTATTAAAGATCATAATCATTTTATGAGAAAAATAAGTATACTCAGTGACA
>NW_026665776.1:0-1573 GCF_009828535.3 Hylobates moloch | reverse complement strand
GAGTGCAGTGGTGTGATTTCCACTCACTGCAACCTCTGCCTCCTGGGTCCAAGCAATTCTCATGCCTCAGCCTCCTGAGTAGCTGGGATTACAGGTGTGCATGACCATGCCTGGCTAATTTTTGTATTTTTTGTAGAGACGGGGTTTCACCACGTTGCTCAGGCTGGTCTCAAACTCCTGGACTCAAGTGATCCACCCGCCTTGGCCTCCCAAAGTGCTGGGATTACAGGTGCGAGCCATTGAACCCAGCCTGATATTTTAATTATCAAGAAGAGAAACACATGTTCCCACTCCAAATTAAAAAAAAGAAAGAAAAAAAAACCCAGAGGCTGAGGAGGAGAATCTACACCCTTTTAAGTTCCATTTTGCATTTCTCTGACCTAGCGCCTTAGGAAATGTCTCTGAGGTTCATTGGTGACACTGAGCCAGTGCTCAGGAAATCAGATGCACTCATTTGAATGATTCAGGGCTTTGGACCTGAGTCAAATGCCAGCTCTCTTGCCCTAGTTGCATTGATATAAGCTAGGGTGACAAAAGTGATTCTCAACAGGGGGTTTTTATCCAGGGAGATATTTTTTGTTGTCACCACTAAGGGGAGTAACTGCTTCTGGCATCAGTGGGTAGAGACCAGAGAGCCTGCTAAAAACCTCACAGCACATAAGACAGTTCCCTTATAAGAACGAGCCTCCCTGAAGGTCAATAGTGCCACGGTTGAGAAACCCTGATCTAAATAAAGCGCATACTCTTTGCAACTGGATTTTCTCATCTTTAAAATGAGGATGATGCCACATTGATCATAGGTTGTGAGGATTAGCTGAGGAATTGGGGAGGCATGTGCAGAGGACTCAACAGATAACAGGTGACAAGGGTACCATGTGGTTGTATCCTGCCTCCCTGCATGAGCAGATCACGCTTATATCCATGGACAGGAAGAGATGACATTGGGGCATGGATTGTCCACAGAGGTCCCTCCTAGCACACACGTGGCCAAACTTCTTAACATGAATTCTTTCGAGTTCAAGTTGACACTACTTGGTGCCTTTTGAAGAATCACTTCAGTTTTTATGTTTTTGCATAATTTAACAAGAGGAGATGTCATTTGCATTTTGGCAGGAAGGTTCAATTTTAAGATACACGTCTCCCAGAAAAAAAGAACTTAGTGCAGAGAAAAAGGATCCATACATCTATGAAAACTCTCTTGGGTTTTTGGAGTGTTGATCATAGGCTTAATAATAACCCTATGGGCCGGGCATGGTGGCTCACGCCTGTAATCCCACTACTTTGGGAGGCCAAGGAGGGCAGGTCACTTGAGGTCAGGAGTTCACGACGGGCATGGCCAACATGGTGAAACCCCATCTCTACTAAAAATACAAAAATTAGTTGGGTATGGTGGCACATGCCTGTAATCCCAGCTACTTGGGAAGCTGAGGCATGAGAATCGCTTGAACCCGGGAAGCAGAGGTTGCCTTGAGCTGAGATCACATCACTGCACTCCAGTCTGGGTGACAGAGTGATACTCCATCTCAAATAATAATAATAATAATAATAATAATAATAATAATAATAATAATAA
>NW_026665775.1:0-1573 GCF_009828535.3 Hylobates moloch | reverse complement strand
CCTCAGCCTCTCCGAGTAGCTGAGGCAGGAGAATGGCGTGAACCCGGGAGGCGGAGCTTGCAGTGAGCCGAGATTGCGCCACTGCACTCCAGCCTGGGCGACAGAGCAAGACTCTGTCTCAATAAATAAATAAATAAATAAATAAATAAATACACTCAGTAAATTAGCCAAATACAAAACTAACATAAAAGTATATGTATGGTTTCATACACTTAAACTATCTGGTAAAATAGAAGAAGAGGCTGGGCAGAGTGGCTCATGCCTGCAATTCCAGCACTTTGGGAGGCCGAGGCAGGTGGATCATCTGAGGTCAGGAGTTTGAGATCAGCCTGGCCAACCTGCTGAAACCCTGTCTCTACTAAAAATACAAAAATTAGCTGGGTGTGGTGGCAGGCACCTGCAATCTCAGCTAGTCGGGAGGCTGAGGCAAGAGAATTGCTTGAACCCTGGAGGTGGAGGTTGAAGACAGCAATAGTGCAAGACATCATCTCAAAAGAAAAAAAAAAAGGAAAAAAATCTTATTTACTATAGCATTAAATAATTTGTGATAAAAAATTAAGGAGATAAAAAATCCTTACAATAAAAAAAGAAAAAATTAGAGATCGCAATAAATTTTAAATTATTTTATGTGTATTAATTGAAAGAATAAGTATTGTTAAAGTGCTATGTTATCCAAAGTGATTTATAGATTCATTAAACTTCCTATAAAAATTGCAGTGGTTTTTTTTCACAGTAATGGAAAATACAATTCTAAAATTTACATGAAACTAAAATAAACTTTGAATAGCCAAAGCAAACTTAAGGTAAAAGAACGAAGCAGGATATCATACTTACAATTTCAAACTATATTTCAAGACTATATAGTAATAAAAACAGAATGGACTGTGCAGAAAAATGTACAAAAAAAATGCAACGGGATCAACTACTCTCACACATTTCAGTCCCAATGCAAAAAGAAAACTTAAAAAATAGTTGTAGTTCTCGAAATCATGCAGATACTTGTGTGTCCCAAAAACAATGAATAATAAGCCAGTGCCGTCTTTTATATGCCATTAAGAGGACTTTGACTTTCAGTGTAAACTTGAAGCTCACCTAAAGAAAAGAATCCTTAAGACAATTTAAAAGTGTAAGACAGGGCTGGGCGCAGTGGCGCATGCCTGTAATCCCAGCACTTTAGGAGGCCAAGGCGGGCAGATTGCCTGAGGTCAGGAGTCCGAGGCCAGCCTGACCAACATGGAGAAACCCCTTCTCTAATAAAAACACAAAATTAGCTGGGCATGGGGGCACAGGCCTGTAATCCCAGCTACTTGGAAGGCTGAGGCAGGAGAATCACTTGAACCCAGGAAAGGGAGGTTGCGGTGATCTGAGATCGTACCATTGCACTCCTGCCTGGGCAACAAGAGTGAAACTCTGTCTTAAAAAAGAAAAAGCGTAGTCGGGCACGGTGGCTCACGCCTGTAATCCCAGCACTTTGGGAGGCCGAGGCGGGCGGATCACATGTTTTGGAGCTGGAGACCAGCCTGGCCAATATGATGAAACCCCATCTCTACTAAAACTACAAAAATTAGCAGGG
>NW_026665774.1:0-1573 GCF_009828535.3 Hylobates moloch | reverse complement strand
GTCTTGTTTCTCTATAGAAAATGTAAGAGAGTATAGTTCAAGGCCTGAAAGTACTCAGTTTTCCGTATTGCTCTGAAAGTGGTTCTGCAGAAAGATCTCCCAACATCTCATCCATCTTAGACCTCTGCTTTTACCCTACCCCAGATTCATCTTATCTAAAATTTCCATACGCATTGGTGCCTTCACATATAATTTTTAATGTCTTCTGTTTTTAATTTCAAAGGAGTTCTATATTTGTGGGATGAGCAAATAGAGAAGAGGAATGGCAAGAGTTAATAAATAATAAAACTAAAAAGCACTGATAGAGAAAAGAAGCACAGGTGCCCACTCATGAAATAAAATAACTATTCTCACATATTCTGGACATTTAACTAATATATATAACATGTAGCCTCAGTAAAGATCTAAGAATAACTTCTTCTTTCAAAGTACATGACACAACCTTTAATTTCAAATTAATTGAGAGGAGTCTGCATTGCCTGAAGAAAATCTGGTAATACTACTAAATTATTTCCTAAAATCACAGATACAGGCACGAAGTTTTACTTTGTTATGTATTAAATGTTTTCTTCCTTGCCAAGAATTATCAGAAATTTAGGTTAAAAATAAAAGAATGCCAATCAAGGTGTGTTATGAAGATAATAAGACAGGACATGGAAACTTGTATGATTTCCCCGACAAAATGTGATGAGTGTATTTGTTATTATCCAGAGGGTGGCTTAATATGTGTAATGACTTAAGATATGGTTTGAACAATGTAGCCTAATTCCCCTCTGTTCATCTCTCAGAACTTTAGATTGTGATCACCTCAGGAACAGGGAGTAGGGCCTGTTAAATTTTATTTCCCCAGAGCTTAACACAGTAACTCTCATTTTACCACTAACAACAAAACACTTAATAAATATTAAATAGAAAAAGAAAGGAAAAGAAGGAAAGAGAGGAAGGAAGAAAGGGAAAAAAAGAAAAAAGGTAGAAAGGAGGAAGGAAGAAATAAAGAGAAAGGAAAGAAGGAAGGAAGGGAATGAGGGAGGGAGAGAGAAAGAGAGAAAAAGAATACTATTGCTATTAGAAAAAAAAAAACCAGTGACATAGCCCCAAGGTGTACAGTAAAACTGTGAACTTAATCAAAGCAAATGCTTAAATTAGTACTAATCACCCATAGGTGTGTACTGGCAGAGCCATAAGGATACTGATGAAGCGACTAGTCAGTGGTTGTTAAACCTGGCTGAATTGTAGGGCCACCCATGGAGCTTATACTGATACGCAGGCCCTACTTCAAAGCAATCACATCAGAATTCTGTGTTTGGGGACCAGGCGTTGGTAGTTCTCAAAGCTCCCTAGGTGATTCTATTGTGCAAACAGGTTTGAGAACTTAAACTTGCTATTAAAAAAAAAAAAAAATGCTTAGAAGTGTTTTGCTGTATGTCACTCTCTTTCACGTGGATGTTCTTTTCTGATATAATTCCTGCTCAGCAATGAGCAAAGTATTAGTATTATTTTACTTATTTTAGAAGGTCTTGTTCCTGTTCATGTTTCAAATGCTGTCTGATTTTTCCTAATCATCTGTTTCAGA
>NW_026665773.1:669-1573 GCF_009828535.3 Hylobates moloch | reverse complement strand
ATCTCATGAGGCTTGGATTTCTATAAAATATACTCTGAGAAAACCTTTCAGGTTCTAAGTCTCTCCAAGCACTAAACCTCCCTCCATCAGCGTCAATGGAGTTCTCTCTGGCAGCCGTCCCTCTGCCCAAGTACCCTTTCTGTTTGCCTATAAATTCCTATTCACAATTCAAAACTCAGCTCCTAACTACCATCTTTGCAAAAACATCCCTTTACCGCCTCTGCTCACCAGGCAGGCCACATGCTCCTTCCTTTGTGATCCAGTGGCTCTTCACACAGATCTCTATTGCATCACCTCAATGACTCCCTCCCCTCATAGACTCTGCACTCTTCCGAGCACTTCACTTTTGAGTCTTTAATTTCCCATTGCTGAGTCAGGATCTGACGCATAGGAGGCACACTAAAATCTGGTCAACTCTATGAATGACAGACAAAATATAGAACCCCCCACCATGCCCTAAGTTGAGAAAAAATAAATACACACACAATCGAAGTAAGATATATCCAGTTTGTTCAATAAACAAGCATCATCCCTCTTCCCTGAACACATTTCTATTTTACAATAAATTTTTTAAAAATTAAGTAACAGTTACCTCTGCTCACTAAAGTATAAGAATTTATAAAAACTGGGGGTTTTTGTATATTGAAATAAGTAGCCTGGAATCTACAGAATTTGGAATAAAATAGGTAATTACTGTATCCAGCTCAAACAAGGCCAAGACTAATACTTTAACAGTTTCATCAGAAACAACTGGAATATAGTTCTATTCTTACTTATACACATTTATTCTACAGTTGTAACGGTAAATATTTTCCAGTGTGACTTCATAATCTATGCTCTTAAAGATCTAATAATATCGGGAGGCTGAGGCAGGAGAATGGCGTGAACCCGGGAGGCGGAAGCT
>NW_026665773.1:0-569 GCF_009828535.3 Hylobates moloch | reverse complement strand
ATGCTTTATAAATTGAAGTTTCAAATGAGTAAAAAAAAATTTTTTTTTACTACCTTCCCTTAAATGCTATTCCTACAATTCACTAGCAACCAGCAGAATGCCCTGTTTCACTCAGTACTTCAGAATCGGTTTTTCTTCCTTGTTCCTTACCCTTCTACCTACTAAGGCATCCCACGGTTTGCTCTCAACACTCTGAGTTAGCAAAACATTCGCACAGTCATTGCCTCATGAATACAGCATGCGTAAAGCAGTACCCTTAGGCACTCACAGAGGCACAGCTGGTGCTTACTTGCTCTGAAAAGCAGAATTCTTCATGAACGCATTGTCAGAATGAAGGATGGTATGGCAGTATTTTGGGGTACTTTCTGAATTACCAAGACTCTTCAGCTCATGAATAAGTTCAATGTGACAAGGGAGGGGGAGAGGCACGATGGCAGGTTGTAAATGTGGATATTTATTTTTAAAAGCGAAGAACACCCAAATAACTTATCCAAAAGTCACTAAACATTATTTCAATTTCTTACGTTCCATTTTATCACTCGCAATAACCCTGTCTTTCCTAATTTTAG
>NW_026665772.1:0-1573 GCF_009828535.3 Hylobates moloch | reverse complement strand
CAGTTTCTACAGAAAGAGGGTTTCAGAACTGCTCAATCAAAAGTAAGTTTCAACTCTGTTAGTTGAATGCACAGAACAGAAAGAAGATTCGCAGAATGCTTCTGTGTGGTTTTTATTTGAACATATTCCTTTTTCCACGATAGGCCCCTTAGCGCTCCGAATGTCCACTTGCAGTTTCTACAGAAAGAGTGTTTCAGAACTGCTCAATCCAAAGGAAACTTCAACTCTGTTAGTGGAATGCACAGAACCGAAAGAAGTTTCACAGAATGCTTCTGTGTAGTTGTTATTCGAAGATATTCCTTTTTGCACTACAGGCCCCTTAGAGCTCTGAGTGTCCACTCGCAGATTCTACAGAAAGTGTGTTTCAGAACTGCTCAATCAAAGGTAAGCTTCAACTCTAGTAGTTGAATGCACAGAACCAAAAGGAATTTCACAGAATGCTTCTGTGTAGTTTTAATTTGAATATATTCCTTTTGCCACAATAGGCCCCTTAGCGCTCCAAATGTCCAGTTCCAGTTCCTACAGAAAGGGTGTTTCAGAACTCCTCCATCAAAAGTAAGCTTCTACTCTGTTAGTTGAATGCACAGAACAGAAAGATGTTTCACAGAATGCTTCTGTGTAGTTTTTATTTGAAGGCATTCCTTTTTCCACTGGAGGCCCTTAGCGCTCCGAATGTCCGCTTGCATTTTCTACAGAAAGAGTGTTTCAGAACTGCTCAATCAAAAGTAATGGTCAAGTCTGTTAGTTGAATGCACAGTACAGAAAGAAGTTTCACAGAATGCTTCTGTGTGGTTTTTATTTGAAGATATACATTTTTACAGTGGAGGCCCCTTAGCACTCTGAAAGTCCATTTGTAGTTTCTACAGGAAGAGTGTTTCAGAAGTCCTGAATCAAAACTAAGCTTCTACTCCGTTAGCTGAATCCACAGAACAGAAAGATGTTTCTCAGAATGCTTCTCTATATTTTTTATTTGAAGATATTCCTTTTTCCACTATAGGCCCCGTAGCGCTCCGAATGTCCACTTGCAGTTTCTACAGAAAGTGTGTTTCAGAACTGCTCAATCAAAAGAAAGGTACAACTCTGATAGTTGAATGCACAGAACAGAAAGGAGTTTCACAGAATGCTTCTGTGTTGTTTTTATGTGAATATATTCCTTTTTCCACTATAAGGCCGTGAGCGCTCCGAACATCCACTTTCAGTTTCTACAGGAAATGTGTTTCAGAACTGCTAAATCAAAAGGAAGCTTCAACTCTGTTAGTTGAATGCACAGAACAGGAAGCAGTTTCACAGAATGCTTCTGTGTAGATTTTATTTGAAGATATTCCTTTCTCCACTTAGCGCTTAGATAGTGCACTTGCAGTTTCTACAGAAGAGGGTTTCAGAACTGCTCAATCAAAATTAAGTTTCTACTCTCTTAGTTGAATGTACAAAAAAGAGAGAAGATTCGCAGAATGCTTCTGTGTCGTTTTTATTTCAAGATATTCCTTTTTCCACTATAGGCTCCTTAGCGCTCAGTATGTCCACTGGCAGTTTCTACAGAAAGAGTGTTTCAGAACTGCTAAATCAAAAGTAG
>NW_026665771.1:395-1573 GCF_009828535.3 Hylobates moloch | reverse complement strand
AGAAAGAAGTTTCACAAAATGTTTCTGTGTAGTTTTTATTTGAAGATGTTCCTTTTTCCACCGTAGGTCCCTTAGCGGTCCGAATGTCCCCTTGCAGTTTCTACAGAAACAGTGTTTCAGAACAGCTCAATCAAAAGTAAGCTTCTACTCTGTTAGTTGCATGCACAGAACAGAAAGAAGTTTCAGAGTATGCTTCTGTGTAGTTTTTATATGAAGATATTCCTTTTTCCACTATAGGCCCCTTTGTGCTCCGATTATCCCCATGCGGTTTCTACAGAAACAGTGTTTCAGAACTGCTCAATCAAAAGTTAGCTTCAACTCCGTTAGTTCAATGCACAGAATAGAAAGAAGTTTCACAAAATGCTTCTGTGTAGTTTTTATTTGAAGATATTCCTTTTTCCACTATTAGCCCCTTAGCGCTCAGAATGTCTACTTGTAGTTTCTACAGAAAGAGTGTTTCAGAACTGCTGTATCAAAAGTAAGCTTCAACTCTCTTAGTTGAATGCACAGAACAGAAAGAAGTTTCACGGAATTATTCTGTGTAGTTTTTATTTGAAGATATTCCTTTTTCCACTATAGGCCCCTTTGTGCTCCGAATGTCCCCTAGCAGTTCCTACAGAAACAGTGTTGCAGAACTGCTCAATCAAAAGTAAGCTTCAACTCTGTTAGTTGAATGCACAGAACAGTAAGAAGTTTCACAGAATGCTTCTGTGTAGTTTTCCTTTGAAGATATTCCTTTTTCCACTGTAATACCCTTAGCGCTAAGAATATGCACTTGCAGTTTCTACAGAAAGAGTGTTTCAGAACTGCTCTATCAAAAGTAAGCTTCAACTCTGCTAGTTGAATGCACAGAACAGAAAGAAGTTTCACAGAATTCTTCTGTGTAGTTTTTATTTGAAGATATTCCTTTTTCCGCTTTAGGCCCCTTAGCGCTCCGAATTTCCCCTTGCAGTTTCTACAGAAAGAGTGTTTCACAACTGCTCTCTCAAAAGTAAGCTTCAACTCTGTTAGTTGAATGCACAGAACAGAAAGATGTTTCACAGAATGCTTCTGTGTATTTTTGATTTGAAGATATTCCTTTTTCCACTGCAGGTCCCTTAGTGCTCCGAATGTCCCCATGCGGTTTCTACAGAAACAGTGTTTCAGAACTGCACAATCAAAAGTAAGCTTCAACTAAC
>NW_026665771.1:0-295 GCF_009828535.3 Hylobates moloch | reverse complement strand
CAGTTTCTACAGAAAGAGTGTTTCACAACTGCTCTATCAAAAGTAAGCTTCAACTCTGTTAGTTGAATGCACAGAACAGAAAGATGTTTCACAGAATGCTTCTGTGTAGTTTTGATTTGAAGATATTCCTTTTTCCACTGCAGGTCCCTTAGTGCTCCGAATGTCCCCATGCGGTTTCTACAGAAACAGTGTTTCAGAACTGCACAATCAAAAGTAAGCTTCAACTCCGTTAGTTGAATGCAGAGAACAGAAAGAAGTTTCACAAAATGCTTCTGTGTAGTTTTTATTTGAAGAT
>NW_026665770.1:0-1574 GCF_009828535.3 Hylobates moloch | reverse complement strand
TGGAATGGAATGCAAAGGAGTAGAGTGGAATGGAGTTGAAAGGAAAGAAATGGAATGGAGCAGAGTGGATTTCATGGGAGTGGAGTGGAGTGGATTGGAATCGAGTGGAATGGAATGGAATGGAATGGAATGGAATGGAATGCAACACAGTAGATAGGAATGGAGTGGAATTGAATAGAATGGAAAGGAATGGAATGGAATGCAACACAGTAGATTGGAGTGGAGTGGAATCGAATGGAATGGAAGGGAATGGAATGGAATGGAATGGAATGCAAAGGAACAGAATGGAATGGAATGGAATGGAAGTTAGTGGAACGGAGTGGAATGTTGTGTAGTGGAATGGAGTAGAAAAAAATGGAATGGAGTGGATGGGACTGGGAAACAATGGAAGGGAGTAGAGTGGAATGGGAAGGAATGAAATGCAGTTCAGTGGTGTGGAGTACAGTGGATTCGAATGGAAGGGAAAGGATTGGAATGGAGTGGAATGGAAAGGAATGGAATGGATTTGGGTGAAGTAGAGTGGAGTGGAACGGAATGGAAGGTAACGGAATGGAATGGATGCAATGGAAAGGAATAGAATGGAATGGAATGGAGTGCAGTGGAGTGCAGTGGAGTGGAATGAAGTAGAAAGGAAAGCTGTGGAGTGGAATGGAGTAGAGTGGATTTGAATGGAATATAATGGAATGGAAGGGAATGGAAGGGAATGGAATCTAATGGAATGCAGTGGGAGTGGAGAGCAGTGGGATGTAATGGAATGGAATGGAATGGAAAGGAATGGAATGGAATGGAGAGGAGTGGAGTGGAATGGAATGGAAAGGAATGGAATGGAATGGAATTCAGTGGATTGGATTGGAGTATGGTGGAAAGGAAAGGATTGGAAAGGAAAGTAACAGAATGAAATGCAGTGGAACGGAAAGGATGGGACTGTGATTAAATGGAATGGAGTGGACTGCAGAGAAGTGGAAGGGAGTAGAAACTAATGGAGAGATGTGGAGTGGAGTGGAATATAATGGAAGGGAATGGAGTGGTGTGGAGTTGAAAGAAGAATGGAATGGATTGGAGTGGACCGGTTTTGAGTGGAATGGAATGGAACGGAATGGAATGCAGTGGAATGGAATGGTATGGAATGGAATGCAATGCAATGGAGTGGATTGAAATGGAATGGAAAGGAAGGGAATAGAATGGAATGGAATGGAATGCAGCGGAGTAGAGTGCATATTGGTGGAATTGAGTACAAACGAATGGAGTGGAGTTGAGTGGAATGCAATGGAAACGAATGGAGTGGAGTGGACTGGAATGGGAAGGAATGGAATGGTTTGGAGTGGATTGGAGCAGAACGTATTCACGTGGAATGGAATGGAATCAAATGGAATGCAGTGGACTGGAGTTGAGTGGACTTGAGTGGAATGGAATGGAAGGGAATGGAATGGAATGGAATTCAATGAAATGAAATGGAATGGAATGGAATGGAGTTCAATGCAGAGCAGTGAATTGGAATGATGTACGAAGGAGTGGAGTGTAGTGGAGTGGAGTGGAATGGAGTGGAATAGAGTGGAATTGAATGGAATGGAAAG
>NW_026665769.1:0-1574 GCF_009828535.3 Hylobates moloch | reverse complement strand
AAATAAAATATTAAATTTGATATATGTATTTGACTATCAAATTTTTTTAAAAGTTGAATAGATAGAAAGTGTACAGTCAGGCGCGGTGGCTCATGCTTGTAATACCAGCACTTTGGGAGACCAAGGCGGGTGGATCACAAGGTCAGGAGATCGAGACCACGGTGAAACCCCGTTTCTACTAAAAATACAAAAAATTAGCCAGGCATGGTGGCGGGCGCCTGCCCAGCTACTCGGAGAGGCTGAGACAGGAGAATGGCGTGAACCCAGAAGGCGGAGCTTGCAGTGAGCCGAGATTGTGCCACTGCACTTCAGCCTGGGCGACAGAGTGAGACTCCGTCTCAAAAAAAAAAAAAAAAGTGTAGTGAAGGTGAAACATGAGACATACACATGCTTTTATGATAAATTCTTTTGTGGTCATTTAAATTTTCAATTTAGCAGTGTTGATTGTGTTTAAGATGTGAATATTGACATATGAGAGAAAAATGTTGATAACAAAAAATACAAAACAAAGCATGATAGTGTGAATGGCTTTTCTGAAACCTCAGTTGTTGTCTTAGTTTCAAAAAAATTTAAACAAGAGACAAACAACAAAGAAGATGCAGCATAGAGTAATTTATTGCAAAGGAGTAAGTCTATTTTAAAGGTTAGGTGCAGAATACCCAGTACACCTTGAGAGAGAAGGGATTCAGTGTGTGTTGCACACAGAATGAGAAAGCAAAGACTGGAACTAGGGACTTTATTTATGGGAGTCTTATTATAAAGAGGTGGAAAGTGGTGTTACTAGTAAGCATGTTCTGGGTGGCCCTCTTGATGCACAGACACAGTAGCTGTACGTGCTTGTTCATATTTCACATCTCACTAGCATCTTAAGTCTCCACTCACAGGTGTGCTTTTTACTATCATAATGAGTAAAAGGTCAGTTTGAGGAAAGGTAAAATAAAAATGTGCATGCTCTTTACAGAGGAGTTTCTCTATTGGAGAGAGCTTTGCTTGAATAAGCTGGAATGCAATGCAAATGCTGGGGCTAATTGTGTTGGCAATATGCAGCCACTGTACAATGGCCATGTTTGCTGCATTCCAAAGACATAGTCACTTTCTTGACTACCCATCCTTCCTCAACAGTACTTGTCTTGATTTATTCCAACCTACCAACTCTGAGACTAAGATTTAGCTGTTATGTCAACATTGTCAACAGTGGGAAAATGAAAATTTTTAAATCAAACATACTTCAGCTTGATTTGGGTAATTAGCTGTGTGGCCAGGAAACAATATTTTACATCATTGCAGCTTCGATCTTCATTATTAACTAAAAATCCTATTTTCCCACAGCTGTTTTAATTCACACATGGTAGCTATAAGTATTTTTTACTAAAAGTCTTGTCTAACTAATATAGTATATATTTAAGAATAAGAATAAAACCATACCTATTTCAAAATATTATAAGTGAGTGAGTATATTTTGTCATATGTAATATATTTATTTTTTTCTAAAAATGCCAAAACAAGAATTTGATGATTTGTTGTGGAATAACAGGTTAAGGGTTTCTATATTATGACTTTGCTAATTTTTGCAT
>NW_026665768.1:0-1574 GCF_009828535.3 Hylobates moloch | reverse complement strand
AATTTTTAACATTTCAGATATATTTTCAAATTATTATGTATGATATCCTGCTAATAGCTTTTAATATCTATAGCATATGTAGGCATGGTACCTTTTTTATTCATAGTATCATTTATTTCAGACTCTTTATTTTCCTTCACCATTCTTGCCAAAAGTGTCAATTTCAAAGATGGTCTTTTCAAAGAACCATCTTAAAAAACAATTACCTTGAGTCCCTGCCCTGTGTGCCACCACCCTTACCCCTCTGTTCTTATACACACATACACATGCATACAGACATGTTTATGTATGTACATGCATATGTGTATATGTAAATATAAATTACATGTAGGATAGCTGAATATCAATTAAAGATAGTGTTCAGTATAAGTAGTCTGATCCTCCCTTGGGGAACTAAAAGAGAGTTAGAGAGAGTAAACAGCCAAAAAATCAGTTGGCTGTTTACCAGTTAGTGGCAGAAACAATTCTTCTATCTTTTCTTCCTTTCTCTTTTTATCATTATTATTTTTTTCTTTTTTGGTTTCTTTGAGTTTATTCTGTTTTCTTGTTTTTCTAGTTTCTCAGGTCACTTGCTTATTGCACTAATTACGAGCCTTCTTTTCTAGTAGTATTCTTTTATAAATGTTTCTTGAAACAGCATTTTTAAATGTATCTCACAAGTTGAATATGTAATATTTTCTTATTGTATTTTTTTAATGTCTGATGTGATTTGTTTTTTGTTAGCCTCATGAGTTACTTAGAAGTGTGTTTAATTCTTAAACATTAGAGACTATTCCTTTCATATTGTCTTTTTTTGTTTTTGTTTTTCTGAGACAGGGTCTTGCTCTGTTGCCCAGGCTGGAGTGCATTGGCAATCATAGCTTACTGCAACCCCAAACTCCTGGGCTCAAGTGATCCTCCCAGCTCCGCCTCCCAAGTAGCTGGGTCTACAGGCACATGCCATCATGCTTGGCCTTTTTGTTTGGTAGAGACAGGGTCTTGCTCTGTTGCCCAGGCTTGTTTTGAACTCCTGGCCTCAAGTGATCCCCTTCCCTTGACCTCCCAAAGTGCTGAGATTACAGGTGTGAGCCACTGCACCTGGGTCCTATCTTCTTTTGGATTGTATTTTCTTATCTCTTTTTCCCTTATTACTAGCTTGGAAGTTAAAAATTGTTTCTCTTCCTTTAGTGGTTATTGTAGAAATTTTAACATATGTTTAACTTTAAAAAGTCTAAAGTAAATAAATGCCATTCACTCTTATTCCAGACAACATAAGAACCTCAGCACGCGTAAAACCCAAGCACTGCTTCTTGTTGAATGTGCTGTTCTTGTCAGCCTGCTTTTATCTTGATTGAATTAATCTAATTTATTTATTATTTTTGTCCAAAAACACTCCCAGGATATGTATAATTTTTTTATTTCTGATGTTTTGAATTTCTAGTCATCCTTGTTGTTACAAACCATCCAAAGCCAATTTGCACACGGCCAACTCTGGTCTTTTGGTAGGTATTTTAGTAGTTATTTTGGTGTGTTTCCAGATTATGACATAAGCAGACATTTAAACAGTGAGCCAGCATGCATATTTTATGTAGCCT
>NW_026665767.1:0-1574 GCF_009828535.3 Hylobates moloch | reverse complement strand
ACTAAGGGGCCTACAGTGGAAAAAGGAATGACGTGAAATAAAAACTACACAGAATCATTCTGCCAAACTTCTTTCTGTTGTGTGCATTCAACTAACAGAGTTGAACCTTATTTTTGGATGAGAAGTTCTGAAACTCTCTTTCTGTACAAACTGCAAGCGGACATTTGGAAAGCTATGGAGCCTATAGTGGTAAAAGGAACATCTTCTAATACAAACTACACAGAAGCATTCTGCGAAACTTCTTTCTGATCTGTGCATTCAATTAGCACACCTGAAGATTCCTTTTGATTTAGAAGTTGTGAAACTCTCTTTCTGTAGAAACTGCAAGCGGACATTTGGAGCACTAATGGGCCTATAGTGGAAAAAGGAATATCTTTAAATAAAAACTACACAGAATCATTCTGCCAAACTTCTTTCTGTTCTGTGCATTCAACTAACGGACTTGAACGTTACATTTGATTGAGAATTTCTGAAACACACTTTCTGTAGAAACTGCAAGCGGACATTCGGAGCACTAAGGGGCCTATAGCGGAAAAAGATATATCTTCAAATTAAAACTACACAGAAGCATTCTGTGAAACTTATTTCTTATGTGTGCATTCACCTAGCAGAGGTGAACCTTACTTTTGATTGAGGAGTTTCGAAACACTCTTTCTGTAGAAACTGCAAGAGGACATTGGGAGCGCTAAGGGGCCTACAGTGGAAAAAGGAATATCTTGAAATAAAAACCACACAGAATACTTCTGCCAAACTTCTTTCTGTTCTGTGCATTCAACTGACAGAGCTGAACCATACTACTGATTGTAAAGCTCTGAAACTCTCTTTCTGTAGAAACTGCAAGCAGATACTCGGAGAGCCAAGGGGCCCATGGTGGAAAAAGTAATATCTTCAAAGAAAAACTGCAGAGAATCATTCTGCCAAACTTGTTTATGATCTGTGCATTCAACTAGCAGAGTTGAACCTTACTTTTGATTGAGGAGTTTTGAAAAACTCTTTCTGTAGAAACTGCAGGTGGACAATCGGAGCACTAAGCGGCCTACAGTGGAAAAAGGAATATCTTGAAATAAAAACTACACAGAATCATTCTGCCAAACTTCTTTCTGTTCTGTGCATTTGACTAACAGATTTGAAACTTACTTTTGATTGAGAAGTTCTGAAATTTTCTGTAGAAACTGCAAGCGGATATTTGGAACGCTAAGGGGCCTATAGTGGAAAAAGGAACATCTTCAAAAAAAAGCCACAAAGAAGTATTCTGTGAAACTTCTTTCTGATCCGTCCATTCAACTAGCAGTCTTTTACCTTACTTTAATTGAGAAGTTATGAAACTCTCTTCTGTAGAAACTGCAAGGGGCATTCGGAGCACTAAGGAGTCTATAGTGGAAAAAGGAATATCTTCAAATAAAAACTACACAGAAGAATTCTGCCAAAATTCTTTCTTTCTGTGCATTCAACTAACAGAGTTGAACCTTACTGTTGATTGAGAAGTTCTGAAACACTCTTTCTGTAGAAACTGTAAGCGGACATTCAGAGCACTAAGGGGCCTATAGTGGAAAAAGGAATATCTTCAAATTAAA
>NW_026665766.1:0-1575 GCF_009828535.3 Hylobates moloch | reverse complement strand
GGACTCAGCCCACCTGCACCCAGGTGAAATAAACAGCCATGTTGCTCACACAAAGCCTGTTTGCTGGTCTCTTCACACGGACGTGCATGAAATTTGGTGCCATGACTCGGAACGGCGGGCGGGGTTGGGGGGGGGACCTCCCTTGGGAGATCAGTCCCCTGTCTTCCTGTTCTTTGCTCCATGAGAAAGATCCACCTATGACCTCAGGTCCTCAGACCCACCAGCCCAAGGAACATCTCACCAATTTTAAATCAGGTAAGCAGCCTCTTCTTACTCTCTGCTCCAACCTCTCTCACTATCCCTCAACCACTTTCTCCTTTCCACTCTTCAATCTATCCCTTCTCTTAATTTCCATTCCTTTCATTTTCTGGTAGAGACAAAGGAGACACATTATATCCATGGACCCAAAACTCCGGCCCTGGTCACGGACTGGGAAAGCAGCCTTCCCTTGGTGTTTAATCATTGCAGGGATGCCTCTCTGATTATTCACCTACGTTTCAGAGGTGTCAGACTATGCAGGGATGCCTGCCTTGGTCCTTCACCCTTAGCAGCAAGTCCTGCCTTTCTGGGGAAGGGGCAAGTACCACTCAACCCCTTCTCCTTCACCCTTAGCTGCAAGTCCCACTTTTCTAGGGGGCAAGAACCCCCAATACCTTATTTCTGCACCCCAACCTCTTATCTCTGTGCCCCAATTCCTTATTTCCGTGCCCTGACCCCTTTCCCGCTTTTCTGGAGGGTAAGAACCCCCGAACCACCTTCCCTCTGTGTCTCTACACTCTCTTCTCTCTGGGTTTGCCTCCTTCACTATGGGCAACCTTCCACCCTCCATTCCTCTTCTTCTCCCTTAGCCTGTGTTCTCAAGAACTTAAAACCTCTTCAACTCACACCTGACCTAAAACCTAAGCATCTTATTTTCTTCTGCAATGCCACTTGATCCCAATACAAACTCGACAGTAGTTCCAAATTGCCAGAAAATGGCACTTTCCATTTTTCCATCCTACAAGATCTAAATAATTCTTGTCGTAAAATGGGCAAGTGGTCTGAGCTGCCTGACGTCCAGGCATTCTTTTACATATCAGTCCCTTCCTAGTCTCTGTGCCCAATGCAACTTGTCCCAAATCTTCCTACTGTCCCCCCCGGCCCGTCCCCTCAGTCCCAACCCCAAGCGTTGCTGAGTCTTTCTAATCTTCCTTTTCTACAGACCCATCTGACCTCTCCCCTCCTCCCCAGGCTGCTCCTCGCCAGGTGGAGCTAGGTCCCAATTCTTCCTCAGCCTCCGCTCCTCCACCCTATAATCATTTTATCACCTCCCCTCCTCACACCTGGTCTGGCTTACAGTTTCATTCCATGACTAGCCCTTCCCCACCTGCCCAGCAATTTATTCTTAAAAAGGTGGCTGGAGCTGAAAGCATAGTCAAGGTTAATGCTCCTTTTTCTTTATCCCAAATCAGATAGTGTTTAGGCTCTTTTTCATCAAATATAAAAATCCAGCCCAGTTCATGGCTCATTTGGCAGCAACCCTGAGACGCTTTACAGCCCTAGACCCTAAAAGGTCAAAAGGCCATCTTATTCTCA
>NW_026665765.1:0-1575 GCF_009828535.3 Hylobates moloch | reverse complement strand
CTCCCTGTACGTCCCGCGGGGCCTGCCCCGATTCTACCTGAGGGACCTGCTGGAGGAGAGGCACGGGGATGCGGCCTGAGCAGCAGACCCTTCTGGCATGCAGCACGCTGTCCCCAGGCAGAGTCCGACGGGTCCCTCCTGCTGGGTGCTCTAAGGCTCCCGGACTCCAGCACGCCTGGGAAGGCCCCGGTCCCCCTTAGCTGATGCCGAGAGAGTCTCCATGTCTCAAGTTTTGCCACCGAACTCATTGGTCAGTGCGCCTCTGATCGCAGGGCAAGGGCCTGAACACCCCCAAAGACAAACGGGGTCCGCGGAAGGCCCCCAGGGAGAAATGAGCACCACGGGGAATGGCCCACCTACAAGTCAACCTCCGGGACATGGACACAAGAAGACAGGGTCACAAGTCTCAACAAGGCGGGTGCGCTGCGTCTGAGGGTGGCCGGGCCGGGTCGGGCCTGTCCTTGGGTCCACCTCATCAAGAACCGCCTGCGAACGGGCCCGGCGGGAAGCCCCGCGGCCCACCTTCATCCCTAGGACGCAAGGAGGAACGCCCCGGCGTCGGCCAGCACGGGGGGCCACCGGCGCCAATGGCCACGGAACTCAGCCCTGGGAGTAGGCCCTCCTCACGGGCGTGCAGTGCGGCCCAGGGAGCCTCCCGGGCCGAGGACCTCGCTAGGCCGTCACCCCGGTTGCTGCCACGGGAAGGGGCACCAGGCAAACTGCCCGAGGCCCCGAGCCCAGGCTCCTTGGCCGAGGCCGCAGCTAGTCCCGCCCATATCATGGCCGCCACCAGGCTCCCCGGCCGTGGCTTCCTGTACGGGAAGGGCCAGGCGTCCCGGCTGTCCGGCTAGTCCCGGCGCCTGTCTCTGGGGATTCCGCGGCCCGACCCGACGGTGGACCCTGCTTCTCTCGGGCTCCCGGAGACCTCAGGTCCATCCGGGCACCTGCCCTAGTCCTGCCAGCTCCCCCAGGACAGTCCCAAGCCACTCCTCCCCAGACGAACACAGCGAAGGGTGCGCGGGATTGCCAAGTCAGTTCCTCTTGATGGCGGTGTTGCTCCAGAAATGCCCACCTGCCCTTCCCCCAGGTCCACTCCCTCCGCCCTTTGCTGAGGAAAAAACGCCAACGGCGTTCCGCACGCGGCCAATCACCATCTCGGCCTCTCTGGCCAGCCCTGGCCCACCTGCGGGACCCTGTCCTTGGCAGATGGCACTGGGTGGGATCCTTCTTACCAGCCGGCCTTCCTGACAAAACAGCGGTCCCCTTGGACCGCCCTGGGGAAGGACCCGACGTACCGGCATCCCTTAGGATGCCGTTAGGATGGGAGGATGCTGCAACCCGCAGGGAAGAGGAGGAGACTGGGCACCCAGTAGGATCCCAGCCCTGGCCCTGTCCCCCGGGACACGTTTGCACGTGGGCATTCTCACAGGTCACTGCAAGGCCAGCTTGACCAAGAGGTCAAAGGCGACTGGCGTCCCAATGACCCCTGGGGGTTTGGCCTCAAACTTCAGGTGAACCTACAATTCCGGGAGAGCGGGACCGGGTCCCGGGACATTCTCACGTGGCTGCACCGGC
>NW_026665764.1:0-1575 GCF_009828535.3 Hylobates moloch | reverse complement strand
AGTAGAAAGAAGCTATCTGTGAAACTGCTCTGTGATGTGTGGATTCAGCTCAAAGAGTTAAAATTTTCTTTTGATTCAGTGGGATAGATTTTTATTTGTATAATGTAAGAATGGATATTTCTGAACCCACTGAGGCCTATACTGAAAACAAAATACTCTGTGATGAAAACCAAAAAGAATCTATCTCTGAAACTGCTTCTTGACCTGTGGATACAACTCACAGAGTTAACCCTTTCTTTTGATTCACCACGTTGGAAACATACTTTTTGTAGGATCCAGGAAGGGACATTTCTGAGTCTGCTGATGCTTATAGTGAAAACCAAATATCCCATGATATAAATTACAAAGAAACTGTGAAACTGCTGTGTGAAGTGTGCATTAAGCTCACAGAGTTCAACCTTTCTTTTGACTCAGCAGGTTGGTACACTGTTTTTGAAGAATCTGTGAAGAGACATTTCAAAGTGCCCTGAAGCCTATAGTGAAAAACAAACTATCCTGTGATAAAAACTAAAAGGAAGATACCCCTGAAACTGATTTGTGATGTCTGGATTCAGCTTACAGAGTTAAACTTTTGTTTTGACTCAGCAGGTTGGAAAAACTTTTTGTAGAATCTAAGAATGGAGAAAATTGAACCCATTGAGGCCTAGAGTGAAAACCATATATCCAACCATAAAAATTACAAAAAAGCTATCTGTGAAACTGCTTTGTGATCTGCACATTCATCTCACAGAGTTAAAACTTTCTTTTGATTCAGAGGTATGGAAAAACTATTTTTGTGAAATCTAAGAATGGACATTTCTGAACCCACTGAGTTGTAAAGGGAAAACTGCATATATCGTGATAAAAACTAGAAATAAGTTATCTGTGAAACTGCTTTGTGATGTGTGGATTGAGCTCGCAGAGTTAAACCTTTTTTTGATTCACCAGGTTGGAAACATTATTTTTATATAATCTGAAAAGGGACATGTGGGATCGCCTTGAGGACTATAATGTAAAACAGAATATTCTGCAATAAAAACTATAAAGAAGCTCTCTTTGAAACTGATGTGTGATGTCTGGATTCAGCTCACAGAGTAAAACCTTTGTTTTGATTCAGCAGGTAGTAAACACTCTTTTTTGTAAAATCTAAGAATGGAAATTTCTGAACGTATTGAGGCCTGTCGTTAAAACCAAATATCCGCAGGCAAATGCTGAGTGATTTTGTCACCAACAGCCCTGCCCTAAAAGAGCTCCTGAAGGAAGCACTAAACATGGAAAGGAACAACCTGTACCAGCCACTGCAAAAACATGCCAAATTGTAAAGACCATCAAGTATTGGAAGAAACTGCATCAACTAGTGAGCAAAATAACCAACTAACATCATAATGACAGGATCAAATTCACAAATAACAATATTTACTTTAAATGTAAGTGGGCTAAATGCTCCAATTAAAATACACAGACTGGCAAATTGGATAAAGAGTCAAGACCCATCAGTGTGCTGGATTCAGGAAACCTATCTCATGTGCAGAGACACATATAGACTCAAAATAAAGGGATGGAGGAAGATCTACCAAGCAAATGGAAAACAAAAAA
>NW_026665763.1:0-1575 GCF_009828535.3 Hylobates moloch | reverse complement strand
AATTTTTAACATTTCAGATATATTTTCAAATTATTATGTATGATATCCTGCTAATAGCTTTTAATATCTATAGCATATGTAGGCATGGTACCTTTTTTATTCATAGTATCATTTATTTCAGACTCTTTGTTTTCCTTCACCATTCTTGCCAAAAGTGTCAATTTCAAAGATGGTCTTTTCAAAGAACCATCTTAAAAAACAATTACCTTGAGTCCCTGCCCTGTGTGCCACCACCCTTACCCCTCTGTTCTTATACACACATACACATGCATACAGACATGTTTATGTATGTACATGCATATGTATATATGTAAATATAAATTACATGTAGGATAGCTGAATATCAAGTAAAGATAGTGTTCAGTATAAGTAGTCTGATCCTCCCTTGGGGAACTAAAAGAGAGTTAGAGAGAGTAAACAGCCAAAAAATCAGTTGGCTGTTTACCAGTTAGTGGCAGAAACAATTCTTCTATCTTTTCTTCCTTTCTCTTTTTATCATTATTATTTTTTTCTTTTTTGGTTTCTTTGAGTTTATTCTGTTTTCTTGTTTTTCTAGTTTCTCAGGTCACTTGCTTATTGCACTAATTACGAGCCTTCTTTTCTAGTAGTATTCTTTTATAAATGTTTCTTGAAACAGCATTTTTAAATGTATCTCACAAGTTTGAATATGTAATATTTTCTTATTGTATTTTTTTAATGTCTGATGTGATTTGTTTTTTGTTAGCCTCATGAGTTACTTAGAAGTGTGTTTAATTCTTAAACATGAGAGACTATTCCTTTCATATTGTCTTTTTTTGTTTTTGTTTTTCTGAGACAGGGTCTTGCTCTGTTGCCCAGGCTGGAGTGCATTGGCAATCATAGCTTACTGCAACCCCAAACTCCTGGGCTCAAGTGATCCTCCCAGCTCCGCCTCCCAAGTAGCTGGGTCTACAGGCACATGCCATCATGCTTGGCCTTTTTGTTTGGTAGAGACAGGGTCTTGCTCTGTTGCCCAGGCTTGTTTTGAACTCCTGGCCTCAAGTGATCCCCTTCCCTTGACCTCCCAAAGTGCTGAGATTACAGGTGTGAGCCACTGCACCTGGGTCCTATCTTCTTTTGGATTGTATTTTCTTATCTCATTTTCCCTTATTGCTAGCTTGGAAGTTAAAAATTGTTTCTCTTCCTTTAGTGGTTATTGTAGAAATTTTAACATATGTTTAACTTTAAAAAGTCTAAAGTAAATAAATGCCATTCACTCTTATTCCAGACAACATAAGAACCTCAGCACGCGTAAAACCCAAGCACTGCTTCTTGTTGAATGTGCTGTTCTTGTCAGCCTGCTTTTATCTTGATTGAATTAATCTAATTTATTTATTATTTTTGTCCAAAAACACTCCCAGGATATGTATAATTTTTTTATTTCTGATGTTTTGAATTTCTAGTCATCCTTATTGTTACAAACCATCCAAAGCCAATTTGCACACGGCCAACTCTGGTCTTTTGGTAGGTATTTTAGTAGTTATTTTGGTGTGTTTGCAGATTATGACACAAGCAGACATTTAAACAGTGAGCCAGCATGCATATTTTATGTAGCCT
>NW_026665762.1:0-1575 GCF_009828535.3 Hylobates moloch | reverse complement strand
CCAGGCCCCCATGCTAAGGAATTGCCAAGGCTTGGGGGGTAGGCATGGCTATGGGATCTTAGGTGGGGCCTGCACATCCTAGAGCCTCTGTTTGTCATCTGTACATTGGGGATGTTCACTCTTACCTCACCTGGGAAGGAGGAAATGAGCTAAGAGTTGGACAGGGCCTGAGGGTCTGGCGTGAGCTAGGGGGTCTGTAAATGGGACCTATGGAAACCCAGGGTGGGACACTTAGAATCAGGATGCAGTGAGGCACCCAGGCCCAGGGAACAGGGGGATGTTTTTGCATGGGGATGCATGTCGTGAACTTAGTGCTGGCATAAACCACCTTTGCCATCTTCAGCCCCTGAACAAGGCAGCCCTGCTCAGCAGCAAGTCTCCCAACCCTGACAACTCACCCCCTTCATTCCCTTCTTCAATCTTTCCATTCCCAGGCTTATCTCTTCTGTGAGCGCCTCTCCTCCCTCTGCTGCCCCCTTGGGTTTTGTCTGCCAGGCTCTGGCTTCTCCATCTTTCTGCAGTGCTGACAATCTCCTTTGCTGTCTCTCCCCAGGGGTGGGAGACTATTGTCCCTCCTGCTCTCAGAGGCTGGCTCTGCCTTTCCCCATTTAAGACAACACTGCCCCTGCCTCTCCATGCTCTCTGTGGGGCCCTGTGTGGGACTTGGACTCTGCCCACATCCAGTCCCAGCCTTAGTTGCTAGGGGAAACCTCCCTTTGGTCTCCAGCCCAAAGCCCTGGGAAGCTCCCTTTAAGTGAAGAGGGACTCCTGCCTCCCACACACCCCTTCATAGAGCCCTACCCCATCTACAGGGAGGGCTTCGTATGGAACCATCCCTGCTGCAGCACATCCACCCAGCTTTTTACAAGTCTGTCCCCTTCCTGTCTCCCGGCAGGACAGGGCCAAGGGACCACACCTTGCTATCTTCTTCTCTGCCCAGTGCAGGCACTTAGGAAGGCATGTTTGCATGCATGAGCCTCTCCAGGAAATGATCCCCTGACATAGGGGCCTCCGAGGTGGAGACCGTGCCAGCCCTGCCCCTACACTCACCTCCACCACTCCTCACCTCCTCCCCAGACTCAAAACAAGTGCAACAAAGCACAAAGCAATGTCCTCTCAAACCCCTGTCCCCCAAAACCCTGCCCAAGCATGCTGTGGAAAGGAGAGGGTCCTGCCCTGTGTGAGATGGGGTGGGAGGGGAGCTTCCAGAAGCTTTTGTCTTATCACATGTAACATGGAATCATAGAACTTACTCACAGGGCTGCTGGGAGGCCCAAATGAGTTCATAAATATAAAGCATTTGCAGCAGTGCTTGGCACATTGTAAATAAGCATACGAGTGTGATGCAAGTGTTTGCTACTGCATTTTCTGGTAGTGGTGGTGGTGTTACTGGTGGGGGTGGTGTTACTGGCGGTGGTGGCAGCTGTTACTGGTGGTGGTGGTGGTGTTACTGGTGGTGATGGCAGTTGTTATTGGTGGTGGTGGTATTATTGGCAGTGGTGGCAGGTGTTATTGGTGGTGGTGGTGGCGTTATTGATGGTGGTGGTAGTGGTGTTATTGGTGGTGGTAGTGGTG
>NW_026665761.1:1000-1575 GCF_009828535.3 Hylobates moloch | reverse complement strand
CTCATCTCCACTCCATTCCAATTCACTCTATTCCATTCCATTCCATACCATTTCCCTTCATTCCTTTCCGTTACTTTCTTTCGACAGGATCTCTCTCTGTCACCCAGGCTCGAGTGCAGTGGCACAATCTCAGCTCACATTTCATTTCACCATTTTATTCCATTCCATTCAATTCCATTTCATTCTATCCCATTGCATTCTAGTCCATTTGACTCCACTCCACTCCACTCCATTTCATTCCATTCCATCCCATTCCATTCCACTCCATTCCACACTCCACTCGCCTCCCCTACAGTCTGCTACATGACGTTCAATTCCATCTCATTCCATTACACTCCTTTCCACTCCACTCTACTGACAACACTACACACATCTCCACTCCACTCCAGTTCACTCCATTCCACTCCATTACATACAATTTCCCTCCATTCTATTCCATTCCTTTCTTTCGAAAGTGTCTCACTCTGTCATTCAGGCTGGAGTGTAGTGGCACAATCTCAGCTCACATTTCATTTCACCATTTTATTCCATTCCATTCCATTCCATTCCATTCCATTCCATTCCATTCCATTCCA
>NW_026665761.1:0-731 GCF_009828535.3 Hylobates moloch | reverse complement strand
AGTGGCACAATCTCAGCTCACATTTCATTTCACCATTTTATTCCATTCCATTCCATTCCATTCCATTCCATTCCATTCCATTCCATTCCATTCCATTCCAGTCCACACCACTCCACTCACCTCCCCTAAACTCCACTACATAACATTCCATTCCATCCCATTCCATTACACTGCATTCCACTCCATTCCACTGACCCCACTACACTCATTTTGACTCCACTATAATTCACTCCATTCCATTCCATTCCATACCATTTCCCTCCATTCCATTCCATTCAGTTCTTTCGAAGAATGTCACTCTGTCACCCAGGGTGGAGTACAGAGGCACAATCTCAGCTCACATTTCACCATTTTTTTCCATGCTATTCCATTCCATTCCATGCCATTCCATTTCATTCCATTGCATTCCATTCCATTCCATTCCATTCCATCCCAATGCATTCCCGTCCATTCCACTGCACTCCACTACCCTCGCCTAGTTTCCATTCCATTCCATCCCACTGCATTCCAGTCCATTCAGTTGCACTCCACTCCACTATATTCCGTTCCATTCCATCTCATTCCATTCCACTCCATTCCTCAACACTGCACTCATCTCCCCTACACTCCACTACATAACGTTTCATTACATCCCATTCAATTACACTCCATTCCACTCCACTCCACTGACCCCACTACACTAATCACTCCACTCCAATTCACTCCATTCCATTCCATTCCATACCATGTCC
>NW_026665760.1:0-1575 GCF_009828535.3 Hylobates moloch | reverse complement strand
GATGGAGTCTTGCCCTGTCACCCAGGCTGGAGTGTGGTAGTGCGATCTTGGCTTGTTGCAACCTCCGCCTCCCAGGTCAAGCGATTCTCATGTCTCAGCCTCCCCAGTAGCTGGGATTACAGGTGTGCACCACCATGCCTGGTGGCTAATTTTCATATTTTTAGTAGAGACGAGGTTTCACCATGTTGATCAGGCTGGTCTTGAACTCCTGACCTCAAATGATCCACCTGCCTCAGCCTCACTAATGTTGGAATTACAGGTGTGAGTCACGGTGCCCAACCTTATTTCATACTTAAGATCTTGTTTTAATCCGTTTGATTCCTATTTATGAGAGTTTCTTGTCAGTCTTTCTCATCTAGTCCTGAAATTTTGGTATAATAATGGGTTCCTCCTCCTTTTAATCTTTTCTTTTTGCCCTACAAGCTCACTTATTCTTTTGGAATATTTTCCAGTTTCTTCCTTTCTCAAGGAAGATCGTTAGCATCAGTCTTATCAGATTATCATACAAATTATAGTACTCAGCACAGTGCCTAGCACAGTGAAGGGTAGCTGTCACATTATTTAACACAAATAGCAAGTCATTGTATATTGGAATTAATTTTAATGTACAGTTTTTCCCAATATGGTTTAATCTTCACCTAGTTGCAATTTTAGAAGGAAACCACACATAGGGCAGCAATAATTTGATTTAAAAACTAAAAACTTTAAGCCAGCCGTGGTGGCTCACGCCTGTAACCCCAGCACTTTGGGAAGTTGAGGCAGGCAGATCACCTGAGGTCAGGAGTTTGAGACCAGCCTGGCCAACATGGTGAAACCCTGTCTGTACTAAAAATACAAAAATAGGCCGGGCGTGGTGGCTCACACCTGTAATCCCAGCACTCTGGGGGACTGAGGCGGGCGGATCACAAGGTCAGGAGATCAAGACTATCCTGGCTAACATGGTGAAACCCTGTCTCTACTAAAAATATAAAAAATTAGCCAGGCGTGGCGGTGGGCCCCTGTAGTACCAGCTACTCGGGTGACTGAGGCAGGAGAATGGCGTGAACCTGGGAGGCAGAGGTTGCAGTGAGCCGAGATCACGCCACTGCACTCCAGCCTGGGCAACAAAGCGAGACTCCATCTCAAAAAAAAAATATATATATATATAACTGGGTGTGGTGGCAGGCACCTGTAATCCCCGCTACTCGGGAAGCTGAGGCAGGAGAATTCTTTGAACCCAGGAGGTGGAGGTTGCAGTGAGCTGAGATCACACCATTGCACTCCAGCCTGGGCGACAGAGTGAGACTGTGTCTCAAAAAAAAAAAAAAAAAGGAGTTTGCTTTACTGTTTAACCTAGCATTTCACCTTCTAGAAACTTACATCTTCAGAAAATAATCATGGATGTGTTTAAAAATATATCCGTGGTTCTATTGTGATATTATTTATTATTAGAACTAACTGAAATGATTAAAGTTGGTTGGATCAAGTATGGCATATTAAAAAGTAATGCGGTAAAAGGATGTCAAAAACATGGGATAATATTTTCACAATATAGGTGTGTGTGTGTTTGAGACGTGTGTGTGTGTGTGTGTGTGT
>NW_026665759.1:0-1576 GCF_009828535.3 Hylobates moloch | reverse complement strand
TGTAAGCTTCAAAAAAGCTGTTAGTTTGGAAAGAAGAAAAAAGAGATGTATTTGAAACAGCCAGTGGAGAGTAAGAAGGCCTCCTAGCCGAACTTTAGCCATAAGATATATGGGGTCATGGAAAATAAAACAGCCTGCAGGTGAGCAGGGTCCTCAGAGGAAACCAGTTAAGATAAGGAGGCCGGCTGGGCACGTTGGCTCACGCCTGTAATCCCTGCACTTTGGGAGGCCAAGGACAGTGGATCACCTGAGGTCAGGAATTCAAAACCAGCCTGTCCAACATAATGAAACCCTACCTCTACTAAAAATACAAAAAATTAGCTGGGCATGGTGGCATGCACCTGTAATCCTAGCTACTCAGGAGGCTGAGGCAGGAGAATCACTTGAACCTGGGAGGCGGAGGTTGCAGTAAGCTGAGATTGTACCATTGCACTCCAGCCTGGGCAACAAGAGCAAAACTCCATCAAAAAAAAAAAAAAAAAGAAAGAAAAAGAAAAGAAAAGAAGGACAAGGAGGTCAAGGAAACATTCAGAGAAGGTGCTGAAGATATAAGCGAATTGTTGATTGCAGAGCTAAAGGGTTAATGAACACAGCAGAAGAGTTTAGAAGGCAAAGGAGGGCTTGAAGATTGAGTTAAAGGGCTTAAATGTGGGAACAATTGTATTTCTCCCAGCCACTTTCTTATTAACACAGCCTCAACTGTGAGTGTTCTCCCTCTCTCAGGAGGGTATGTGTTCAGTAAAGGTTACCTTCCTCCCAGCCCAGGAATCTCTTGATTAGTCCATAAGCCAATCATTATCCTCCCTCTGGCAATGACTGATTTGACAAGGGGTAAATGACCCTATTTTGCCTAATGAAATGGGAGAAAAACTTAGCTAAGACCTTCTACAAAAATGTTCCTTTGTTAAACACAAAAGAAGGAATAGTTGTTCTAGTTTGTACTTGTTTCTCCTGAAGTTACTGGGTGAATATGTATGCCTGGAGCTGCAATGCCCATCTTGGGACCATACGGAGAAACCCTGATATAAAATAAAGGATGTTATACCTTCCTACTCTTTTTCTGTACTTCTCTATTTCATTTCAGGGGGGTTCTTGGAAAGATGGGAGGCAAAAAAGTTCATAGCTAATCCTCCCTCCTAATTTAAGGAAATATATATATTTTTTCCTAATTGCAAGAATTATATCTGCTCTATGTAGAAACAAAAATAATGAATTGTATAAAGTAGAAATTAAATATCTCTAGCCGTTTTGCTTTTTTATTCCTATACGTATAAAAAAGCTTCTCTCTGAACACATTTGTACTTTTAAAAAATAAATATGGTAAGAAATTAAACATCTGATACCTGCAGTTTTCATTTTCTGATTTAGAGAAGGACATCTTCTCAGAGAATATGATGCTTGAAGAGTCCTTATGGATGATTATAGTTTGCAGATGAGAAAGGAGAGTGATTAGAAGTGGTGATAGAGGGAGATTCAGGTAGATGGGACAATATTTTTGGCTAAGACATTGTGCAAAGGCTAAAAGGTATTAAAGATCATAATCATTTTATGAGAAAAATAAGTATACTCAGTGACA
>NW_026665758.1:0-1576 GCF_009828535.3 Hylobates moloch | reverse complement strand
CGCCACTGCACTCCAGCCTGGGTGATAGAGCAAGACTCTGTCTCAAAAATAAATAAATAAATAAACAAATAAATGATTAGAAAACATTTAACTAGATAGCTCATTGTAAAACTGCAAAACCTAGACCCTTTGTAATCACTAATGAAAAAGTAGTACTCTTAGCAGCCTGTGTCTAATGTTAGAGAAAATCCAAATTTACAAAATCCAAATAATCACTATGCTCTCTTTTGACCTAAGACTTTAAAACAATTTTCTATTCTCTGTACACCTACAAGTGTGACGTAATGAATTATATTACTTATGATCTTGAAAAAACACACCCTTAATCTATTATTAGCTAAGTTAGCAGAAATCCTTACAGAACACATATAATACCATTCAGAGTTCAACTAAAGCTGAACTGATACACTAAAAGTATTTCATGTGTGACAGTTCAACGCTAAAATAAATATGATAGTACACTACCATATAAAGAGGAATATTTTCTAATGTGGAATCAAAAGAACTAGCTTCCTCAAAAAAACTCATGAAGCTGAGATTAACCCTAAGTAAACACAGTTGCTGGGGTTGGTATATTTTGAGGTTAAATTGGAAGAAAAGAAGGAAAGGGTAGTGAAAGATCATAGAGCTCTTCCTTTGTTCTGGAAAGACTCATCTGCAGCAATACAGGCATGAAGTTTTGGTGAATGAAATGTACTCTTTGGGTGCTGTTTAAATGAGCAAGTAGAGCTGAGAAGAAATAAAATATAATTAGTGTCTCTGTAGAAGAGCATCTTTCTACCTAGCTAATAGTTGTGAAGATCAACTAGAAACATGAATCAACATTTAAAGGGGGAAATTCCTTCGTTGGAAAGGACATTTAAAAAAATCTACAAATAAGAAGCCAGAGTTTAAAAGCAGTAGAGGAAAATGAGCAGAGAGAAAGAAGCCTTCAAAGACAAAAGCAGGTATAAAAGTTTTCAAGGTTATGGAAACCAGTATGGTAACCGGTGGCAGAAAGGACCAGTATATCACAACTGGCTATGCCCTTCTGGCACTACTTTCCTTTTCATTGGAAGCTCATAATTAACCAGTTGGCCCCAGATCATGTTTTCTAGTAATGGAGAAATCTTCTCCCACATTTCTTACTGTTCATACCCAGGCTAAAAATGGAGAGCCAATGCCCTCAGAAGAGACAACCCCGTTACTTAAAGTACAGGCACCAAGCCAGATGAAACCCATCCAGCACGGGGATGTGCCACAAACCCTCCCACAGTTATGGAAGAGGGGAAAAGAACAGGAGGAAAAGAAAATAAATCTCTGACAACAGGAAACCAATTTTCTCTGTAACAGACAGCAGGAGCGGGTGAGCCCATTCAGAGGATAATGTCATTTTGTTAGAGAAATGCTTCTTTGTGAATATCTTCCTTTCTTCGCCATATTAAAAATAATAATTATTATTAAAGTTTCTTCCTGGAAGAACACAGAAGGGAAAATGAGGCTGGATATGACACCATTATTTAGCTGGTGCCAGTGGAACCTTCAACTGAGCCAGATTTCCAGTCAAATTTGTGCAATGAATTGTACATTTCAAAAC
>NW_026665757.1:0-1576 GCF_009828535.3 Hylobates moloch | reverse complement strand
TTAGTCAATACAGTTAATAACAGAATGAGACCTTTATTTCATTTTTCCCATGTTTTTGTAAAAATTAAGGAATACCACTTTAGAATGGTAATCCTTTTCAAAATATTTCTAGTGTGTTCATTTATTCTTGTGAAACATAAAATTTTAGTCCACAGTGTATTCTCGATTTGAGGACTTTGGTTCTCATTTAGAATTGCTAAAGGACATAAGGAAAATCGCAGCAGCTTACTTTTTTCTCAGCAAATATTTCGGCACCTTCACGAGTGTTAGATACCGTGCTAGGTCCTGAGGATACAGATGAATGAGACAAGGCCCTCGCTGCAAAGAGTATTTCAGTAAGACGCTGGGAGAAACAAATACAGATGCTCCTCGACTTGGGACAGGGTTACATTAACCCATTGTAAGTTGAAGATACGTTTGATACACTTTGCCTACTAAACATTATAGCGTAGCCTGCGGTTGGACAAATCATTTAACATAAAGCCTATTTTGTGATAATGTTTTGAATATCTCGTGTAATTTATTGAATACTATACTGAAAGTAAAAAACAGAATGGTTGTATGGTTTCTATTCAATGTGTATTGCTTGCACGCTATCAAAAATTTGAAAAATTGTTAAGTGCAATCATAGTTAGTGAGGAAGCATCTGTATGCAGGCAGGCAGTTACTGTACAGCACATTAAGCGTTGTGACCACATAGAAATATGCCTATTCTTAGGTTGGAGAAGGATTCCCAGTGGAAATTGGATCATAAACCAGCGTCCTGAGGATGAATAGGAATTAGCCAGGCCAAGGAGAAGCAGGATGATAATGGAGGGTGTTCCAGCCAAGGTGGTAGCCTGTGGCCAGATGTCAAAGTATGGTGCTTTCAAGGAATTGTAAGAAGTTCAAAAAGGTTGGCACATTGGAAGTAGGAGGCAAAGGAAAGGCTAGGAATGCTAAGAGATGAGGTCAGCTGGAGAATCTATGTCTTCACAAGCCTCATAGGCCATACTAGTTAAGGCATCTGGTCTTTAATAAGATTTTTGGTCAGGGCATAACTTAATAAGATTTGGATTTAGAAAGACCACTCTGACTTCAGTATGGATGGTTTGTATTACAGTTATTCATTCCAAAGGTCGTCTTGGTGGCCTAAAGTAATGGAAATGGAGATATATATATATGTGTATATATATATATATATATATGTGTGTATATATATATATATATATATATACATCTATACACATACTATTTATATGGGAAGAGGATTAGAGGAGGAGAGGAATCCTAGGTTTCACACTTGAGTAATTAGGTAGACTGTAGATTCACTGAGATAGGGAGCATAGAAGAGAGAAAATGAGGTTCAGATGAGCTTTTGATTTTAAGGAGCCCATGGAACACCCAGGTAGCATATCCACTGGGTAAACACAAATCTGGAACGTAACAGTGAGATATGGGTTGTGTATGAAGATTTGAGAGTCAGTTGACCAATTGAAGATAATTGAAATCTAATTGGGGATGCGAAGAATCTTGTTCTCCCAAACTGATCAATTCAGTCTTATTAAATACTGTGTATTTCAGACTTAAACCATTG
>NW_026665756.1:0-1576 GCF_009828535.3 Hylobates moloch | reverse complement strand
ATAGCAGAAAAGAAATGTTTCCCTGTGATTATCTGCCTTTTTTGTACATACTTAGTTATTTCTGTTTTGGAAGTTTCCATGGTATTTTATCGTGATATTTCACCAGTTATGTCTAGGAGTGTAGATTTTGTTCATTAATCCTATTTGGTTGGTACCCAGTGAACACTTTTTATTTGAAAACTTGATTACTTTTAAAGCTCAGATAAGTTTTCTTTCTCAAATTTCTTGAATTATTGCTTCCCTCTCTTCATTTACCTTCTCTCCTTCTGGAAATTCTATTCTTGGCATAAATCTCTTGGCTTGTTCTGTATTTTCTTTTTTTACTCATAATTTCTATTTCTTTATGTTTGTTTTTCTTTTTTAGATAGTTTCTACATTTGAACTTTCAAATCACTTATTTGATTTTCAGTAGTGCTGATTCTAACTTCTTCACAATTTTGGAATCTTTAAACCTAAAAATCATTTTTTTCCCAAAACCTTTTGCTTTCTCATAATTTCTTTATTTTATTTTTCATAATAATTCTCATTACGGGTTTTTAAAGTTTTTTTTCTAATGTTATGACTCCTTTCCTTTGAAGTACTAGGTCTCCTTAACTCATCTGTGAGTTATCTGTCCATTCACATCAGCAAGTTTAGTAATCTCAGAACTTTCATAGGTGAGATTGTTGGAGACTGTAGGCTGTAGTGGCTTTACAGAAGAATACGGTAAAAAGTGTTTCATTAACCACTGGTAAAACAACTGGATTGATTGTTGCTGAGGACCCTACTATTTCAGTCTTCTCTAGGAGTGAGCTTTGAGTGGCTCACCTTCTACTGGCCCACTGGAAGGGAATTAGTTCATAGCAGCAGTTCCCCTCAAGGGTGGTGAGAATCCATGGGACCAGTTGGGTATCTCAGGGATATAGTGGTGAGCAGGTAGAAATGGTTCATCTCCATGGTTTTAGGAAATCCCTAGAATCTCTTGGCTGCCCTCTCAGAGAGCCTTGAAGTCAGAGCTCCTTACTTCTTGCTGCATCAAGAAGAATGGTCTCTTTCCTCCTGGTAATTGAAATCATGCTGCAGAGAAGGTACGTTATCCTCCTAGCCTGGTTTCTGCAAGGCCATCTGGGAAGCCTAAAGATTCCAGATATATGGGATCCCCTACAGGGTTCTACAATGAAATAGGATAATCTCTATACCACCTTCCCAACCCCTTCCGTCCTAAAGACACACACACACACACATACATACACACATACATGTATACACACACACACACACACATACACACATACATGTATACACACACACACACACACTTTCGTGTACTGGTGATTCCCTCCAGCAGGAGGTTAGAGGAAAACAAGGAGTGAAAAACATTTTCTCAGGCTGTCATCTTAACAGAATCCTTCCTCTTGGTAGTTTTAAAATTAAAAAAAAAATTATACTGAAATCTCCCTGAAGATAGAAATGATAGGTGATTTTTAAAAGTAAATTATATGAGGATCATGTTACTCAACTCCAGTAGATATTCCTTAAAAATACTAATGACATTCTAAACATGATTCATAATTGGTAAGTGGGTGAGTCAAAGAAA
>NW_026665755.1:0-1576 GCF_009828535.3 Hylobates moloch | reverse complement strand
ACAGGTCCTGCCAGGACTGGGTCCTTCCTTCAAGGCAGCAGGTTCCCCTCTGGCCCAGGATGTGTCTAGAATGTTGTCTGGGAGGTAGGGCCTGGAAAGGGGTCCTTGTGACACTGACCAGTGCCCTATCCTACTGTGGCTGAGCTAGTATCCAAGATGCAAGACAAAGTACAAAGTCCTCTTTTCTCTCTCCTCTCCTCAAGCAGATGGAAGGGGTCTCTTTTTAAGCCGTGAGCTGTGCAGCCTGGGGTAGGAATAGGGGTGGCACAAGCACTCCCTTGGCCATCCTGGCTATTGTCTCAGTAGGCTGTGTGCTCCCCCTGTCCACTGGCTCTGAGCCCAGTTCAGCACTAGGACTTGCCTAGGAGTTGCAGTCCTTGTGGCCTAGACTGCCTTTCGAGTTTATTTAGGGCCCCATAGTACTCTAGCCCACAGTGATGAGGCTTGGAAGAATTCAAGTTCCAACTGCTGGGATGGGCATTTCCCCTCTGGCTAGAGCTGGTTTAAATATTTTCTCTGTTAGTGGGCATCAGCTGATTTCAGCCTGTTTTGGCTTTCTGCTGTGACAGGGCACCACTGAGTTCAATGCAATGTCTCGCAATTGCTGTGCTCTCTCTCTCCCAAGCACACAGCATGGCCACTGCCAGGGGATGGGGAAGGGGTGGCATCGGCAGTGCAAAACTGTCTCCTACCTTCTTCAGTGCCTCTTTCAATGATATTAAGTTAATACCAAGTAGCGTGAGTGCTCACCTGATTTTTGTTTTTTATGAACGTGCTTTTTCTGTGTGTTGATAGTTGTTAAATTAGTTTCCTTGTGGCAAGAGGAGAGGGAGAAAATTTGTGGAGCCATCTGTTCTGCAATCTTGCTCTGTCCCACTCCCTAATAACAATTTTGAAACCAGGTACAAGAATAATAAGAAAAACTACTATTTATTGACCTCTTGGTGTGGCAAACACAATTCCAAGTTATCAAATCATTTAGTTCTCCTAAACAGTCTATGAGGAGGGACTCTTTATTATTCCAGTTTTGCAGATGAGGAAATTGAAACCCAGAGAATAACTTGCCCAAGGTTGCATAGTAAGTGGGTAAGCTGGGCTCTGATCTCTGGCAGATGGCTCTGAGCTTGTTTTAAACCACTACATAGGCTGCCTCCAGCAAGAACTAGAAAGTGGAGTAAGGTCCCTACTGCTCTTGTTTCCAATGGTCCTCAGAGTGGCTTTTGAAGCCTGGTCCTGGCCAGTCATATGGACATTTGTCCTCTCAGCAAGGATGCTCATTATCAGATGGGTCCCCCTACAGACCTAGATGATGTCACTCCCATAGCCTCAAAGGTTATGGCCCTGTGGTTCACAGTCGCATGCTGAGCAAATCCCCTCTACCGGAACACCACACCAGGATGGCTTTGTCTTGGGAGGTCTCTAGCGTCAGCCTTATCAACCCTTACCCCTAGTGCTGGGCTGGGGTTTCCCATCCCAATTTCTCCTTTCCTCCCAGTAAATTCCTTTTTGGGATCATTGACATCCTTTCTTTCCAGTAAATCTTAATTGGAGCCACCCAGATCCAGAGTGACAAGGT
>NW_026665754.1:0-1577 GCF_009828535.3 Hylobates moloch | reverse complement strand
ATTTACCAAGGCTATATGCAGAAAGGAATGGGATTGGACATCCTGCCCAGCCCCCCTGCACAGCCACCATATCTCAATTGCTTGATAGGCTGTGGTTTGTATAAAAAGAGGGAAACAAAACGTAGATGACAGATTTAAGGTACGTCAAACTGGAACAGGCCATTATGTTGAAGTGTTAGGACACTGCAGTGCACCACAGTCTATGATACCACGGTTTAGAAACCTTGAGGACTTTTGTTAAGATTGCTGATGACATATTTTCAGCAAAGGTCACAATATCCAGGGGAAGTAAAATATAAGGGTGTATTAGATTGCTGAGGCTTTATTTTTTTTTCTCTAGCTAGCAGTGTAAAGGACATGTGGCTGTATTTTGAGAGCTGATTTCTTCTTAGTCTCCAATAAAGTGAAACTCTAATAAGGGTATGTCAGCACCAATGTTTCTATGTAAGAGGACCTCCTTCTCATCTTTGAAATTAATTTGAAATTAAATGATTAATTCATCATCTATTTCCACTAGAAGTTTGTATAAGTGGTCCTAAAAACAGCAAAGCTGGGGATAGTCCTCTTTGTTACATGCAAGACTGGAAGAATCATGTCAGACCCCCACGGAAGCCTTGGGAACCCACCCTTAACTGCTGCTTTTATTTTCAGAACCTTATTAGTTGAGAGTTGTTCCTCCTGTTTTCAGACCTCCTAGTGTTCTCATCTGCCTTTCTGCCTTCAGTGTGAGTACATAATCTCTTCTCAGAGCAAGTTTAGTTGAAAATAAAGTTTTGGCACCCAAAAAAATAAGAGGAGGCAACCAGCAAGACTGTGAGGCATGGAATCTGGAGCCCAGGGATACTGATAAGAATGAACTGATTCATAGTGCTGCTAAGACTCAGAACTGACCTATGAAACATAGCAGAGTGGGCACAAATGAACCAGAGCCGGGCTCTCCTCCATTGGAATGTGCCCAGTATTTACACAATGCCCCTTGTCTGTAAGGGCAAGTACTACATTGGAGAGAAATTGGCAGGGGAATTGTTGGAACTGCAAAGTATCAGAGTGATGAAAGAGGCAGCTCTTGTTTAGCTCTGTTAAGCTGTTGCTCTGCAGATGCCTGCCCATTGCTGCTAGATTTTTCAGTGGAAGTTGATGTTCTGCATTTTTATGAAACACTTTCTATTCTTTAAATGTCATCAATCAATTCAAAAAAGTTTTTGAAGCATATAGGCAAAACCACAGTCTTCTTTGTGTGGACCACCAGTTTGCAACCCTTGCCTTAAAATTATAACCAACTTCTGTTCTCTAGACTCCGAGAAAGAAGCATGCACAGAACTATCGTTTTGCTTTGTTAACAAGCAGTCTCATCATTACCTTCTCTGTTTAAAGAAGTATCATTTCTCCTTAAGAGTGCTAGAACTGGCCAGGTGCGGTGGCTCACGCCTGTAATCCCAACATTTTGGGAGGCCAAGGAGGGCAGATCACGAGGTCAGGAGTTCGAGACAAGTCTGGCCAACGTGGCGAAACCTCATCTCTACTAAAAATACAAAAATTAGCCGGGCATGGTGGTGGGCACGTGTAATCCCAGCTAC
>NW_026665753.1:0-1578 GCF_009828535.3 Hylobates moloch | reverse complement strand
TTCCTTCCCATTCCACTCCACTCCACTACACTCCTCTCCATTCCATTCATTTCTAATATACTACACTACACTCTACTCCATTCCCTTCCATTCCTTTGCATTCTGTTCATTGTATTGCATTCCATTCCTTTATTTTCCATTCCATTCCACTCTACTCCAATCCACTACACTCCAATCCACTGCATTCCTCTCTATTCCATTCCACTCCATTGCATTTAATTCCATTCCAATCAAATCCACTATTCTCCACTCCTTTCCACTCCACTTCATTCCATTCATTCCCATTCACCTCCATTCCAATTCACTCCATTCCATCCCATTCCATTCTCTTCCATTCCATTATTTTGCACCAGAATCCTCCCCTCTCCAAACAATTCCATTCCATTCAATTCAAATCCACTCTTATCCACTCCACTCCTCTCCACTCCACTCATTCCATTCCTTCCCATTCGCCGCCATTCCAGGCCACTCCATTCCATTCCATTCCATTCTGTTCCGTTCCATTACATAACATTACATTCAACTCCATTCCAGTCCACTCCACTGCCTTCCTTTCTTCTGCTTTCCATTCCACTGAACTCCACTGCTCTTTTTTCCATTGCTTTCCATTACATTACATTCCATTGCGTTACATTCTTTTTCCTTCCATTCCATTGCATTCCATTCAATTTCATTCCATTGCATTCCATTCCTCTCCATTCCATTCCATTCCATTCTTTTCAACTGGAATCCACTCCACTCCACTCTAGCCCATTCCATTCCATTCCATTCAAATCCACTCTTCTCCACTCCACTCCTCTCCACTCCACTGCATTCAATGCTTCCCATTCACGTCCATTTTAGTCCATTCCATTCCATTCCATTCCAATCCATTCCATTCCATGCCATTCCAGTCCACTACATTCCCTTCTTTTCTTCTCCATTCCACTCCACTGGACTCCACTGCACTATTTTCCTTTCCATTCCATTCCATTCCAATGCATTCTATTGCATTCCACTCCCCTCCAAGCAACTCCAATCCACTGCTTTCCATTCCATTCCATTCAATTCCACCTGAATCCACTCTAGTCCCCTCTATTATTCTCCACTCCATTACACTCCATTCCTTTCCTTCCCATTTCACTCCACTCCACTACACTCCTCTCCATTCCATTCATTTCCCATACACTGCCCTTGAATCCACTCCATTCCATTCCTTTTCATTCCCTTCCTTTGTTTTCCATTCTATTCCTTTACTTTCCATTCCATTCCATTCTACTCCAATCCACTCCACTCCAATCCAATGTACTCCATTCCATTCCATTGCATTCCATTCCATTCAATTCAAATCCTCTTTTCTCCACTCCACTTCTCTCCACTCCATTGCATTCCATTCCTTCCCATTCGCCTCCATTTCAGTCCATTCCATTCCATTCCATTTCGTTACCTGCCATTCCATTCCTCTCCATTCCACTCCACTCCACTCCCTTCCTTTCTTCTCCATTCCATTCCATTTCACTGCACTGCAGTTTTTTCCATTCCATTCCAGTCCTTTCCATTCCATTCCATTCCATTCCATTCCATTCCATTCCATTCCAT
>NW_026665752.1:0-1578 GCF_009828535.3 Hylobates moloch | reverse complement strand
AGGCCACGGGGACACCAGTGGATGACCCATGCCAGGGTCAAAGGCCACGAGGACACCAGTGGATGACCCACGCCAGGGTCAAAGGCCACGAGGACACCAGTGGATGACCCACGCCATGGTCAGAGGCCACAGGGATACTGGTGGATGATCCACGCTGGGGTCAGAGGCCACGGGGCACCGGTGGACCACTTACTGGGGGTCAGAGGCCACAGTGACAGAGCTGGGATTACCCACGCCAGGGTCAGAGGCCACAGGGACACTGGTAGATGACCCACACCAGGGTCAGAGGCCGGGGACACCAGTGGATGACCCATGCCGGGGTCAGAGGCCACAGAGAGAGTGCAGGAAAAACAGGAGCGAGGAGAGAAAGTCCCTGGCTGTAAGTGGAGCCCCCTCCCTGCAGCCCTCAGCTTGGAGCCCCGGCAGCCAGTCACACCTGCCCCAGGCTGAGACAGGGGGTTCCCATGAGAAACTGAGGGGCCAGGGCAAAGGGCCAAGACCCGCGTCCAGCAGGGTGGGTCCCTCTTGCCCACCGTGTAGACAAATGCCCGGAGACGCAGGTGAAAGGCCAGGAGGGGGGCCCGGGGAGGGCGGCCGTGTAGACAAATGCCTGGAGACACAGGTGAAAATCACCCAGAGACGCAGGTGAAAGCCCAGGAGAGGCCCTGGGGAGGGCGGCCGTGTAGACAAACACCCGGAGACACAGGTGAAAGGCCAGGGGGGCCCCGGGGAGGGTAGTTGCAGCTGCTTGTTCGCTGTGGTCTCACTTCTAAAACTTAGGGACACAGGTTAATTTCATAAAAATGTAAAAGACAAGAAAAGAAGAAAGAGAAGACGAGCTTTTAAAAGCACCAAATCTGTTTCTATTCAGGAAATCGTGAATCGTTTCATTTCTGCCTTTGCCTCTTACGGAGACTCCTTCACCCCTTGCAGGCCCGGCGAGGCGCTTGTGAGGAAGAGGATGAGTGGGGCAGGCAGAGGTTTCCCTCTTCTCTAGATTTGGGGGTATGGGATGGTTGTGGTGTAGCAGGACGAGCCGCAGACAAAACCCTTCAGACACTGGGTTAAGGAAGGATTTGGCTTTATTCGGCTGGGAGCGTCGGCAGAACCGAGCTCTCTGAAGACGGAGTTCCTGGCCCTTTTTAAGGGTTGACAACTCTAAGGGGTTCCACGTGAAAGGGTCGCGGTAGGTTGAGAGCACACGTGGTTAGAGTGGGGGGATAATCTTTTAACCTCAGGCCCTGTCATCAGTGGCACCGGCTGATCTTGCCACTGACTTCATTCCTGTTATTTTTCAGCTTTTACTTCCTCCTCTTCAGAGGCAGGAGACAGAGAAATGGCGTCTCTCCTCAGTGGGGCTGTCCCAAGCACATGGGGGTGGCTGCAGGAGAAGGCCTCGCTGCTGGAGGGGCTGGGTCCCTGGAGAGCCAGGGTCCGCGGAGGGGTGGGGACGCAAAGACCCCCGTGAGTCTCCTGCTGCCTCACGTTCCGCGGAGCTGCTCACCCGCTGGTTTCCTGAAGATGTTTGGTCAGTGTCTTGCTGCAACCTCCCGGTCTCGGCAGCGCCACAGGGGCCGT
>NW_026665751.1:0-1578 GCF_009828535.3 Hylobates moloch | reverse complement strand
GGATCCTCAATTCCTGTGTTTATCTTGGAAAGGAATGGGGCTTTCTCCTCTCACCCACCCGGTCAGCTGACAGAGCCACCCCACGCAGGTTACAGCGTGTACTCATGAGTGCACCGTGCGTGTGTGTTTGTGCATATGGGCACGAGGGTGAACCAGGGCACGTGTGTGGGGCCAGGAAGCCCTGCTGTCCTTCCAGGGTCTGTGGTGTGTGCGGGCTCTCACTCATGTGGGTGCCTGAGTGTGTGTCGGGGCAGCACACAGGTGTTGGGCTCCTACCAGATGTACCCTCAGCACCACCCCTTTCTGTCCTTACTGCATTCCCATTAGTGATTCCCCCATTTTGCTGGGGAGAGAGATGAGGCTCATTGTGATGAAGGTCACTGAAGCAGAGCCAGAGAGATGCTGAGTGGATGGAGGAGAGTCTAGAACACAAGACATTCCTTTTTTTTTTTTTTTTTGAGAAAGGGTTCCACTAGCACCCAGGCTGGAGTGCAGTGGCATGATCTCAGCTCACTGCAACATCTGCCTCCCGGGTTCAAGTGACCCTCCCACTTCAGCCTCCCAAGTAGCTGGAATTACAGGCACGAGCCACCAGGCCCAGCTAATTTTGTATTTTTTGTAGAGATGGGGTTTTGCCATGTTGCCCACGCTGGTCTCGAACTCCTTGACTCAAGCAATATGCCTGTCTTGGCCTCCCAAAGCACTGGGATTATAGGGGTCATCAACTGCGCCCAGCCCCCTTTCTTTTTCTTAATAGTTGTGTTATTTCTTCCCAATTAGAAAAATTAAAAGTACAAAGAAGAAAATGGAAATCACCCATAATCCTACTAGAGATAGCAGTTGTTAATACTTTTGTACATATGCTCCCAGACTTTCTTCATGCATACAAATACACACACAACTCATTTACTTAAAAAATGGAATCATATATGGAATCCTTCTTTTCTTCCCTCCCTCCCTCCCTCTCTCCCTCCCTCCTTCCTCACTCCTTCCTTCCTTTCTCCCTCCCTCCTTTCTCTCTTCCTTCTTTCCCTTTCTCCTTCCTTCCTTCCATCCTTCTTTCCCTCCCTCGTTCCTATTTTTCTTTTTTACTTTTGATTATAGAAAACCTCAGCATATACAAAAGTTTAAAGAATAGCATAAATAACCCCCAAAAGACATTTTAAAACCTTCTCTCTTCACTCATGTGAGCAAATGAACACTCATGCCGTGACTTTTGCCCACATATGAAGCCCTGACCGTCAGCTGTGTAGACCGTGGGAGTCCTGAGGCATCGGTTTGTGATTTGCCTTGTTAAGGGCACGAAAGCTGCGCAGCTGTTTCTTCCCTTTCCATCCCAGCTCCCCCAGACTCCACCAGCTGGTTATAAACACTCATTTCTGGTCTCCTGAGCACAGGAAGGGGCCGGCACAGGGTTTGGGGTGGTTAGTCTGGGGGCACTGCCTGTCAGAAGTCACTGTCCTTGTCCCTGATTGCTTTCTCAGGAGGCATCCTTCGAAGGAGAATGACCTAGAGCAAGGGGCACAGAGGCTATGAAAGACCCTGCTCCTGGTGCCATGTGGCCCTCTCCCAGACCAG
>NW_026665750.1:0-1578 GCF_009828535.3 Hylobates moloch | reverse complement strand
TATAAATCTACAAAGAGGTGTGTGTGTGTGTGTGTGTGTGTGTGTGTATACAAAACACAGCCTCAAAAAAATGAAAACACAAAAATTTAAAAAAAAGAAAAAAAGGGACAGAACTCTAAGGAGAAATGGATGAAGCCACCACCGGAGCTCTCACAAATCCAGTTTAAGCAGGCAATTCAGTAACTACATGCAGACTGAACATGATGAAACAGCATTTCCTAACTATAAAATCCAACCACTCATGGGGCCATGTTTGTCTCAGAAAATGCTTGACCACAGAGCAATGCAGTTGGCAAACAATGACCAAAAGATAACCAGAAAAAAAGTCACAGAAATGAAAACTAAAAGAAAAAACTTCTGAATCTGCATGCCAAAGAAGCCATGATATTTGATATTTAGAATTAAAATACAATAAAGTATGATACTGCAATTCTTTGGGCTGTGACAGGCATTCAACATAAGAAACTGGAAAGAAACATCCCAAAAAGGAAGAAAATGATAACAATCAGAAGGTTATAAAATAGAAAACATATATATCATTAAGTGGTTCAATCAAGTCAGAAGTTCTTTAAGAAGAAAACTGACAACATTCTGACGGAATATTTTTGTAAAAAGCAACATATAATTATTACAAATAAAAAAGTGGGTAACATTACAAATGTAGCAAGCATTAAAAATATGAGTATGTTATGAACAACCTTGACTATACAATTTAAACCTCAGATGGAATAAATAAATTCCTAAAGAAATTTTACTCATCATAACAACACGAAAAACCTGAATGCCCCACAACCCTTAAAAGGACAGAAACAATAGCTTTAAAACTTTCCACAAAGAAAACTCGAGACCCAAATGGTTTCTCCAGGTACCACTCCCGTTCTAAGGAACAAAAGATTCTATTCTTATGCAAAACATTCCAGAGTTTAGAAAACAGAACACTTCTCATCCCATTTTATGAGGCTGGCATAAATCCGAAACAGAAAACGAAAATTTCACTCAAGCATAGATCCAAAAACACCAAACAAAGTATTAGCAAACCGAAGCCAAAAGTAACAAATAGTAACACGTCCTTTCCAAATTATTTACCAATACAAATTCAACGTAACAAGAGAAAATCAATTGGTTTAATTTGCCACACTACAGGATAAAAAACAAAATTACATTATTCACTCATTATTTACACAGCAATACTGAGTGCCATCATTTAAGGTACTAGAAATGTATCAATAAACACATACAAAAGTATCAATATAGATTTTGTATCAAACATACAAAATGTATCAATAAACAGATACATAATGGCAAAAAACAAACAAACAAACAAAAAAACACTTGTTAAAAGCCTGCAGCAATTCACAAGAAAAACTCAAGTAGGAAAACAGGCGAGCTTCCTTGACCTAATAACTCTTCAAAAGAAAAGCCTTCGGCAGACACAAATGACAATTCCCTTTAAGATCAGAAAACAACAGGCCTGCCTAGAGTGTGCCATCCAAACTCCAGTCAATGACAATGGAAGTCCCCAGCCAGTCCAGCACACACACACACACACACACACACACACACACACACACACACACA
>NW_026665749.1:0-1578 GCF_009828535.3 Hylobates moloch | reverse complement strand
TAATGCATTCATGGATTAATGGGTTAATGGATTTTTTTTTTTTTTTTGAGAAGGAGTCTCGCTCTTTCACCCAGGCTGGAGTGCAGTGGCGCGATCTCGGCTCACTGCAGGCTCCGTCCCCCGGGGTTCACGCCATTCTCCTGCCTCAGCCTCCCGCGTAGCTGGGACTACAGGCGCCCGCCACAACGCCCGGCTAATTTTTTTGTATTTTTTAGTAGAGACGGGGTTTCACCGTGTTAGCCAGGATGGTCTCGATCTCCTGACCTCGTGATCCGCCTGCCTCGGCCTCCCAAAGTGCTGGGATTACAGGCGTGAGCCACCGCACCCGGCCGGGTTAATGGATTAATAGGTTATCACAAGAGTGGGTCTGTTATAAAAGCCAGTTTGCAGCCCGGTGTGGTGGCTCACACCTGTAATTCCAGCACTTTGGAAGGGCAAGGTGGGCAGATCAGTAGGTCAGGAGTTTGAGACCAGCCTGGCCAATATGGTGAAACCCTGTCTCTACTAAAAATACAAAAATTAGCTGGGCGTGGTGGTACACATCTGTAGTCCCAGCTACTCGGGAGGCTGAGGCAGGAGAATCACTTGAACCCAGGAGGTAGAGGTTGCTGTGAGCCAAAATTGTGCCACTGCACTCCAGCCTGGGCAACAAAGTGAGACTCCATCCCCCCACTGCCAAAAAAAAAAAAAAAAAAAGAGCCAGTTTGCCTCTCAGTGCTCCACTGAGATGGGAACATGGTGATGCCTTCCACTGTGTTATGATATAGCACAAGGTGCTCACCAGAAGCCAATGAGATGTGGCTCCTCAACTTGGACTTTCCAGCCTCCAGAACTATACAAAATAAATGTGTTTTATTTATAAATTACTCAGTCTCAGCTATTCAGTTACAGCAACCAAAAATGGACTAAGACATAGTAATAGAATCTCAAGCAATGCCCCCTGAACAAGGCACACATTCCTCTGCAAAGGAAGTCAACAAACTATCCTCTCCTTCTCCGCAAGTTTTAATCTTGCTCATTAAAATAGAAGGGTCAGTTATTTTTGAAGTTTTGGCAAAAAAAAAATGCTTCTGTTCTTCCTTCCATATCATTAATTCCTTCCAAAGCAAATATAATGGACTATATGATGGGTGACACTGGGGATAAATAAACGGGGCATGCTTGACTCAGCACCTTCTGGGTTATTAAAACTGCCTGTCCACAGGGTGAAGGCACTCAGTTCCACTCCTAATTCCAAAAGAGAATTGGGGGTCTCAGGTGGTCTCACAGTGATGGGCTTGGAGGCTCATGTCTCTCTGTTTCCACTATTAGGGATTAACAGGCAAGAAAGGGTGATTTAAAATGAGTCTGATTACAAATACAAACCACGCATTCTCAACTCTAGTATTACTATTGTTTTAACTCCATGTTTTACTATTCTATTTTTCAATTGATTACAAACTTAAATGGGGATTTAAGGAGTGAGAGCAATTATCAGCCCCAAAACCTCAACAGTTAATGCACTGATTGAGAGGCCTTTGAGATAGGCACAAAGGCTGACATTTGTACATGAAAGTAACACATGGGGAGGCTGATGCT
>NW_026665748.1:166-1578 GCF_009828535.3 Hylobates moloch | reverse complement strand
GGGCAGTGTGTGATCGTGTGTGTGGGCAGTGTGTGAGTGTGGGCAGTGTGATCGTGTGGGCAGTGTGTGAGTGTGGGAGTGTGTGTGTACGAGTATGAAAGAACCTGAGTGTGAGGACATGAGATGGCTGGGTGTGAATGAGTGTGAGTGGGCACACAAGTGTAAGCCTGAAAGTGTGCTGTGTGAGATGGGGAATCTCGCTATGTTGCCCAGGCTGGTCTCGAACTCCTGGGCTCTGGCAGCTGTGGGTGCTGGCAGCGTGTTCACCTGTGTACCCCGGTGTGTGTGGCCAGGATGAGGGGTCTCAGGGCACAGATGGTGACCTCAGCTAGATTGCAAATGACAGTGGGCACTCCTATACCTATAAGTGTGCGTCTCTGTGCAGTTGGACAGGTACAGATGCCTCCCCAGGTTAGGGCCTCCAGGACACAGGAACACGCATTGTACACACCCAGCCCCCTCCCCGTGCCCTCCGCCACACCTACATCACCCCTACCCGGTCGCGTCCGTGCCAGAGACAAACCAGTTAGGTGACCCCCGAGAACAGAGAGGCCCATTGTTCATGGCTGCTAATCAGCCCTGCCTGCTGGCCCCCCTCCGCCAGTGGCCCCCCGCTTTCCTGCCCTCCACCAGAGCTCTAGGTGGGGAGAGTCTGAAGCTCCAAGGCCTCCAGGGGGTCCTGTGACCAGGCCATGCTGGGGCTAGGCCCTTGATAGACCACCACAGCCCAAGGCTTGTTCCAGTCCAATGGGGAAACTGAGTCACACCACTCCAAGACTTGAATGTGTGGGCAGGCAGGGTGGAGGGGGTCCAGAGAGGTCCGGGGCCCGGGTAGGTTTCCTGCCTGTCTCCCCCTCCTACCACCAGCATTCAAATGCTGGCTCTGTGACCTTGGACAAGTCACTTCCCAGCTCTGGGCCTGTTTCCCATTCATGCAGTGGGGATAAGGGTATTACTTGCAGGCACGCGCAGTGGCTCACGCCTGTAATCCCAGCACTTTGGGAAGCCAAGGCAGGAGGCTCGCTTGAGCCCAGGAGTTCAAGACCAGCTTGGGCAACATGATGAGACCTCATCTCTACAAAAAATTTAAAAATTGGTCAGGTGCGGTGGCTCACGCCTGTAATCCCAGCACTTTGGGAGGCCAAGGTGGGTGGATCACCTGAGGTCAGGAGTTCAAGACTAACCTGACCAACATGGTGAAACCCCATCTCTACTAAAGATACAAAAAATTAGCCAGGCGTGGTGGCACATGCCTGTAGACCCAGCTACTTGGGAGGCTGAGGCAGGAGAATTGCTTGAACCTGGGAGGTGGAGGTTGCAGTGAGCCGAGATCGTGTCATTGCACTCCAGCCTGGGCAACAAGAGCGAAACTCCATCTCAAAAATAAGTAAAACTTTAAAAAAATAAATAAA
>NW_026665748.1:0-66 GCF_009828535.3 Hylobates moloch | reverse complement strand
CAGAGTGAGATCCTGTCTCAAAAAAAAAAAAAAAAAAAAAAAAAGGGGGTATTACCTGCTTCTTAG
>NW_026665747.1:0-1578 GCF_009828535.3 Hylobates moloch | reverse complement strand
TTCTCAAAAGAAGACATTTATGCAGCCAGAAAACACATGAAGAAATGCTCATCATCACTGGCCATCAGAGAAATGCAAATCAAAACCACAGTGAGATATCATCTCACACCAGTTAGAATGGCCATCATTAAAAAATCAGGAAACAACAGGTGCTGGAGAGGATGTGGAGAAATAGGAACACTTTTACACTGTTGGTGGGACTGTAAACTAGTTCAACCATTGTGGAAGTCAGTGTGGCGATTCCTCAGGGATCTAGAACTAGAAATACCATTTGACCCAGCCATCCCATTACTGGGTATATACCCAAAGGAGTATAAATCATGCTGCTATAAAGACACATGCACACGTATGTTTATTGCGGCACTATTCACAATAGCAAAGACTTGGAACCAACCCAAATGTCCAACAACAATAGACTGGATTAAGAAAATGTGGCACATATACACCATGGAATACTATGCAGCCATAAAAAATGATGAGTTCGTGTCCTTTGTAGGGACATGGATGAAACTGGCAAATCATAATTTCAAAGCACATTAGGAAAACAATTGCTAAGCAAGAACAAATTGACTTTCAACTTAATGAATTCAGTAACTGGGGGATTAATTTACTCTGGAAGAAAATAAAGAAGTTCAAAAGGAGTTTAAGAACCTTAAATAATAGTATATGTATAAAAATAAGAAATTATAAAAGAAACAGGCAAAATTGAAATACATATAATAGTAGAAATGCTAGAAATTGATAATAACAAACAGAGACACAAAAGATATGATAAACTCAAGCTTGGACAAGGTCAAATGAAGAATTAATGAATCAGAAGATGGCACTTAAGCCATCATACAGTCCTGAGACCAGAGAGAAAGACGGACAGAAATGTGAAAGATTAACTAAAAGATGGGAAGAACAGATTTAGAGCTCTAATGTATGCTTACAGGAGTGTGAGAAGTAGAGAAGAGAAGGAAGAGCAGAGAGGTTATATTTGAAAACATAATGGTGGAGGTGTTCTAGGCTTGAAGCAATACATGAATCCCCAGATCAGTTACAGTGGTGGCTTTTAAAACTTGAAATTCATTGAATCACTTACGAAGTTTAAGCAAGCAAACAAACAAACAATTAAATGCTGGACACACAATTTAGGTTACTGAATCAAAATTTTTTGCCTGGGTGTTGGGGATGAGTATTTTGCAGAAGTACTTGAAGACTGCCTTTCAAGTGGCAGTGGGATTGCGAACCACTGCCATAATAGTGCATAGGAAGATTAATAAAAGCAATTTGACGTTGTAGTTGTTAAAAATTTTTTCATTTCTGAGATTTTGGTGCACCCATCACCTGAGCAGGGTACACTGTACCCAATATGTAGTCTTTTATCCCTCACCCCCCTTCCACTCTTTTCCTCTGAGTCCCCAAAGTCTAATGTATCATTCTTATGCCTTTGCACCGTCATTATCTTAGCTCCCACTTATGTGTGAAAACATACAATGTTTGGTTTTCCATTCCTGAGTTACTTCACTTAGAACAATGATCTCCAATTCCATCCAGGTTGCTGTGAATGCCATTATTTCATTCCTTTTTATGGCT
>NW_026665746.1:0-1579 GCF_009828535.3 Hylobates moloch | reverse complement strand
AAATGTGAGCTGACATTGTGCCACTGTTATCCAGCAACAGTGACATATTGAGAACTGGTTGAAAGAAAGGAATACAACAGAATAGTATGGAATGGAATGGAACTGAATGGAAACGAATGGAATGGAACGGAAAGGAATAGAACGGTATGGAACGAGATCGAACGAAATGGAATTGAATGGAATGAACTGGAATGGAATAGAATGGAATGGAACAGTGAAATAAAATGTCAGCTGACATTGTGCCACTGCAATCCAGCCAGGGTGAAAGATTGAGAACTTGTTGAAAGCAAGGAATAGAAAAGAATAGTGTGGAATGGCGTGGAATGGAATGGAATGGAATGGAATGGAATGGAATGGAATGGAAAGGAATGGAATGGAATGGAGTGCAATGAAACGGATTGGAATGAAATGGAATGGAAAGGAATGGAATGGAATGGGATGGAATGGAATGGAATGGTGAAGTAAAATGTGAGCAGACATTGTGCCACTGCAATCCAGACAGGGTGAGAGATTGAGAACTTCTTGAAAGAAAGGAACAGAACAAAATAGTGTGAAATGAAATGGAATGCAAGGGAATGGAATGGAGTGGAATGGAATGGAATGGAATGGAATGGAATGGAATGGAATGGAATGGAGTGGAACGATGAAATAAAATGTCAGCTGACATTGTGCCACTGCAATCCACCGAGGGTGACAGATTGAGAACTTGTTGAAAGAAAGGAATAGAATAGAGTTGCATAGATAGGAACAGAATGTAAGGGAATGGGAATGTAATAGCTTGGAATGGAATGGAATGGAGTCCAATGGAACGGAATGGAATGGAAAGGAATGGGAAAGAAAGGAATGGAATGGATCAGAATGGAATGGAATGGAATGGAACGGAGTGGAATGGAAGGGAATGGAAGAGAATGGAATGGAATGGAGTGCAATGGAACGGAATTTAAAGAATGGAACGAAATGGAATGGAATGGAATGTAACGGAATGAAATGGAATGGAATGGAATGGAATGCAATGGAATGGAATGGAATGGTGAAATAAAATGTGAGCAGACATTGTGCCACTACAATCCAGCCAGGGTGACAGATTGAGAACTTGTTGAAAGGAAGGAATAGAATAGAATAGTGTGGAATGTAATGGAATGGAATGGAACAGAATGGAAAGGAATGGAATGGAATGGAATGGAAAGGAATGGAATGGAGTGGAATGGAATGGAGTGCAATGGAATGCAATTAAAAGGAATGGAATCAAACGGAATGGAATGGAATGGAATGGAATGGAATGGAATGGAATGGAATGTGATGGAATGGAATGGAATGGTGAAATAAAATGTGAGCTGACATTGTGCCACTGCAATCCAGACAGAGTGAAAAATTGCGAACCTGTTGAAAGAAAGAAATACAATAGTGTGGAATGGAATGGAATGGAATGGAATGGAATGGAATGGAATGGAAAGAAGTGGAGTGGAATGGAATGCAATGGAGGGCAATTTAATGGAATGGAACAGAATGGAATGAAATGAAATGGAATAGAATGGAATGGAATGGAATGGAATGGAATGGAATGGAATGGAATGGAATG
>NW_026665745.1:0-1579 GCF_009828535.3 Hylobates moloch | reverse complement strand
AGCTCTTAGGTTTATGTTTTTGGTTATACTGGAGCTTTTTTCTTCTTCTTTTTAAAATATTTTTTCTCCTTTATTTTTTCTTTTTTTCCTCTTTTTAGCCTAACTTGAAGCTCATCTACTATTTTTGTTGTTGTTGTTCCCTGTTAAAAGAAAAACTTAAGACACAGTTTGAGCATAGAATGATTTGATTCCTAAATCTGGTAGCTGCCCTAGGCGGAATAGATTAAGAATGACTCCAGCACTGTCACGTGGTCAGAGAGGATTTATGGACAGAAAAAAGAAAGTACGTACAGAAAATGGAAGTGAGGTGCAGAAACAGCCAGATGGGTTACAGCTCAGCTTTTGCCTTATTTGAACAGGGTTTAAACAGTTGATGCCTGTGATTGGCTGAAACTCTGTGATTGGCAGAAGAGTAAGTTACATGAGGTCTGTTTGCACATTGTTAGGTTACAGTTCACTATGTATGGAGGAACCTAGAGGCTGAACTTAAAATAACTATGAAGGCAGCTTTAGGCTAAACTTAATTTAACATTTCTAATTATTAATTTCTGCTTTTATGTTTATTCCTTTTTTCAGGGTATTTCAGGGTATTCCTTTCTTTCAGGGTATTTTTGTTGGTTTTTTTTTTTTTTCTAACTTCTTGAGTTTTTTGGTAAATATAAGTATTTAAGGCTGACTTCTAAATAAAAAAATTAACTGGGCATGGCAGTGCACACCTGTAATCCCAGCCACTCAGGACTGAGGCGTGAGGATTGCTTGAGTACAGGAGATCGAGGCTGCAGTGAACCGAGATCATGCCAGGATGACAGAGGGAGGCCCTGTCTCAAAAAAAAGCAAGAGGTGCGGGCTGACTTAGCATTTAGATGTAGATTAGGTATGTACTGCTTTAGATATAGCTCATAATTTCTGACGTAAAGCATGTTCACTATTTTTATTTTACAGATATTCTAAAATTTTGGTTTTGATTTGTCTTAATGTAGTTTTAAAATTTGAAGTGGAAGTATGACAGTTTTACGTATTTATTTATTTATTTTATTTTTTCCCCTGAGATGGAGTCTTGCTTTGTCACCCAGGCTGGAGTGCAGTGGTGGCTCAATCTCAGCTCACTGTAACCTCTGCCACCCAGGTTCAAGCAATACTCCTGCCTCAGCCTCCTGAGTAGCTGGGATTACAGGCACGCACCACCACACCCGGCTAATGTTTGTACTCTTAGTAGAAATGGGGTTTCACTATGTTGGCCAGGCTTGTCTTGAACTCCTGACCTCATTATCTGCCCATCTTGGCCTCCAAAGGTGCTGGGATTACAGGCATGAGACACCACACCCGGCCCAGAGTTTTAAAATATCCAGGTGGTAGAGGCTTTTGTTTCTGGTTATTAATTTTTAGTTTTATTTCACTGTGATCAGAGATCAGTGTTTTCTGTACCACTTTTTTTTTCCCCCAAGAGATAGGGTCTTGCTCTGTTACCCAGGCTGAGGTGCAGTGGCACAATTATACCTCATTGCAGCCTCGACCTCCTGGGCCCAAGTGATTCTCCTGCCTCAGCCTTCCAAGCAGCTGGGACTACAGGTGTGAATCA
>NW_026665744.1:0-1579 GCF_009828535.3 Hylobates moloch | reverse complement strand
TGTGCTAGGAGTGCACCCCAGCTCCACGGAGACAGAAGCTCCCATGCTCAAGATCCCTCCAGACCTCACCCCGTGAATCTCTTCAACTGGGTGTTGATTTCTGTGCTTTAAAATATCCTGTAAATCAAACTAGGAAACAATTTTCCTGAGTTCTGTGAGCCACTGTAGCAAATTAATCAAACCCAAAGAGGGTGTCGTGGGAATCCTGATCTCCAGCTGGTGGGTCAGAAGCACAGGTAAACAACCTGGGGCTTGTGATTGGCATCAGGAGTAGGGGGCAGTCTTGGGAACTGGGCCACCAACCTGTGAGATCTGATGCTATCTCCAGGTAGACAAGTGTCAGAATTAAATCACAGGACACCTAGATGGTGTCCACTACAGAACTGATTGCCCACCTCTTGGGGAAAAATGCTCACATATTCTGGGGATCACAGGTATCTTCTGTTGATTATTGTTGTTTTAGTGTAAAAACAGTGGAATAACAGAGCTTAAGAGTTTTTCCAAACACCTCTCCCTCCAATTCCAAGTTCAAAGCACACTATATAGTCCCTTCTATACTCCCTCCTTTCCCATCCATCCCATATTTGCTTGAAGAGTGAAGACTACATTCAACATTAAATGTATCTCTTTTTCCCAAAGGAAAATTAAACAACAAAAAGGTAACTAAATGATGGTAGGGTCATGCAATCCATCTCTGAACATCTGTAGCAAGGATTCTTTTCTCCCCCCCAAAATTACCAAACCATCCAACTTACAGAAACTACAGTGAAGATAGTATTAACCACACCCGCGCCGATGGTGGCATAGATGGGCTCTTGAACACCTGCATCCTTGAAGATTCCTGTTGAGTAATAGAACACCTAGGAGAAAAGAAAACATGCAACTTTGATACAATTCTGCACACCAGTTACACAGAACCCTCAAAAATAAACTTAAAAGTCCCAGTGGGTAAGAAGTCCTTTTTCTAGGGTTTTTGTTCAAAACTAATGTCCCTTCTGCAAATGAATTATCTTCTGTATCTTATCTCCTTTCTCTTTTTTTTGAGAGAGAGTCTCGCTCTGTCGCCCAGGCTGGAGTGCAGTGGCGCAATCTCGGCTCACTGCAAGCTCCGCCTCCTGGGTTCAGGTCATTCTCCTGCCTCAGCCTCCCTTGTGTGTATTTTTAGTAGAGACGGGGTTTCACCGTGGTCTCGATCTCTTGACCTCGTGATCGGCCCGCCTCGGCCTCCCAAAGTGCTGGGATTACAAGCGTGAGCCACTGCGCCCAGCCTTGTTTCTTTTTTGTAAGTTGAGACAGCAGCTCACTGTGTTGCCCGGGCTGCTCCTAAACTCTTGGTCTCAAGTGATCCTCCTGCCTCTCAGCCTCCCAAGTTGCTGGGATTATAGGCATGTGCCATCATGCCCAGCTAAATGCTTTTTTAATTGGCTCTTCCCCAAACCCTCGAAACATTGATAGGCACATCCGTGTCTCAATTTCATAGTGAACTAGTTGAATAACCTTATCCTGCTCATTGAATAAGCAGAGGTTGAGCTGTATTTCCTAGGCCTAGGCCCTTTTGAAGTGTTTTATGAAATAATAC
>NW_026665743.1:0-1579 GCF_009828535.3 Hylobates moloch | reverse complement strand
ACAAACTACCATCAGAGAATACTATAAACACCTCTATGCAAATAAACTAGAAAATCTAGAAGAAATGGATAAATTCCTCGACACATACACCCTCCCAAGACTAAACCAGGAAGAAGTTGAATCTCTGAATAGACCAATAACAGGCTCTGAAATTGTGGCAATAATCAATAGCTTACCAACCAAAAAGAGTCCAGGACCAGATGGATTCACAGCTGAATTCTACCAGAGGTACAAGGAGGAACTGGTACCATTCCTTCTGAAAATATTCCAATCAATAGAAAAAGAGGGAATCCTCCCTAACTCATTTTATGAGGCCAGCATCATCCTGATACCAAAGCCTGGCAGAGACACAATAAAAAAAGAATTTTAGACCAATATCCTTGATGAACATTGATGCAAAAATCCTCAATAAAATACTGGCAAACCGAATCCAGCAGCACATCAAAAAGCTTATACACCATGGTCAAGTGGGCTTCATCCCTGGGATGCAAGGCTGGTTCAACATATGTAAATCAATAAGTGTAATCCAGCATATCAACAGAACCAAAGACAAAAACCACATGATTATCTCAATAGATGCAGAAAAGGCCTTTGACAAAATTCGACAACGCTTCATGCTAAAAACTCTCAATAAATTAGGTATTGATGGGACATAACTTACAATAATAAGAGCTATCTATGACAAACCCACAGCCAATATCATACCAAATGGGCAAAAACTGGAAGCATTCCCTTTGAAAACGGGCACAAGATAGGAATGCCCTCTCTCACCACTCCTATTCAACATAGTGTTGGAAGTTCTGGCCAGGGCAGTTAGGCAGGGGAAGGAAATAAAGGGTATTCAATTAGGAAAAGAAGAAGTCAAATTGTCCCTGTTTGCAGATGACATGATTGTATATCTAGAAAACCCCATTGTCTTAGCCCAAAATCTCCTTAAGCTGATAGGCAACTTCAGCAAAGTCTCAGGATACAAAATCAATGTACAAAAAACACAAACATTCTTGTACACCAATCACAGACAAACAGAGAGCCAAATCATGAGTGAACTCCCATTCACAATTGCTTCAAAGAGAATAAAATACCTAGGAATCCAACTTACAAGGGATGTGAAGGACCTCTTCAAGGAGAACTACAAACCACTGCTCAATGAAATAAAAGAGGATACAAACAAATGGAAGAACATTCCATGCTCATGGGTTGGAAGAATCAATATCATGAAAATGGCCATACTGCCCAAGGTAATTTATAGATTCAATGCCATCCCCATCAAGCTACCAATGACTTTATTTACAGAATTGGAAAAAACTACTGTATAGTTCATATGGAACCAAAAAAGAGCCCACATCACCAAGTCAATCCTAAGCCAAAAGAACAAAGCAGGAGGCATCACGCTACCTGACTTCAAACTATACTACAAGGCTACAGTAACCAAAACAGCATGGTACTGGTACCAAAACAGAGATATAGATCAATGGAACAGAACAGAGCCCTCAGAAATAATGCCACATATCAACAACTATCTGATCTGCGACAAACCTGACAAAAACATGCAATGGGGAAAGGATTCCCTATTTAATAA
>NW_026665742.1:0-1579 GCF_009828535.3 Hylobates moloch | reverse complement strand
ATAACTAAAAATAGAAAATCCCAAACGTTATCATTCTGGATAGAAGGCAATCTACAATAGGGAGGTAGGTTTAAAAATGTAAAATTATCCTATTTTATTTGGATAGTTCAGGACAATGGACACATTTACTTTTATGTTATTTGAGCCTCTGGGTTAGAAGGAGATCTCCTCTCTCTCTTTCTCTTTCTCCTCCTCCTTCACCACGCAACTTCTCTCTCCTTTGCTTTTTTCTCTATTCCTCTTTTCTCTTTCTCTCTATCTCTCTTTCAAGCTGAGTATATCTATTATATATAAAGAGCAGTTAGAGGGACCTTGATCTCCAAGATAAACTAATTGTAATCAATGTTTTCATGGAAGTGTCTTGTAGAAAACAAGTTTGCTGAAAATGGGAGAATTTTGTCTGCTTGTTTATAAGAGATGGTTCTTGAGCATTGTTGTAGAGGAAAAGATCCTCTCTCACTAAAGACTATTATATTAGCAGTATCAATCCACCACCAGAAACAAAAAATAAGGAGGTCAAGATTTATGAATGTTCCAGTTGTTCTTTATGTTCACTTGTACTTTGTAATTTTTTTTGAATTTTAGGCAATTCTCTAGGTGTATAGAGGTTATGGTTTTAATTTGCATTTCTCTAGTCACTACCTACATTGAATATATCATTCACAATCTTGAACAACTTTCACACAATTTTCTTAGTTGCTACCCATATCTTTTCTCTGGTGAATGTTTATTCACTCTTTAACCAAGTTTCATTTGCTATCTTCTTGTTATACAATTGTAAGAGTTCTTTATGTAATCTAGATACACATGCTTTATCAGATATGTGTTTTGTAAATATATTCCTTTGTTACAGAACCAAACCTGGTTCAACTTGCCTGGCACAGGAAAGCCAAACATCCACACCAAGATTTTGCAGCTAGAGAAAAGAGGGCATTTATTCACAGGGCACCAAGCAAGGAAAATTGGACAGCTCACACTTAAGACCTGACCACCCTCATGGCTTCCAAGCAAGAGTTTTTTAAGTTGGGGTAAATTTCAGGAAAGCAGAAGTTACAGGCAAAGTTGCAAATACACACAGGAGGCTATATATTGGTTTAACCTAAAAGGGAGGGATATCTTTTAGGTAGGGCTTACAGAACATGGGTGAATTTAAAGATCCTCTGATTTGCAATTGGTTAAGGAAGGAGAGCTTTGTCTAAAAACTTGGGATCAGCAGAAAGGAATGTTAAGGTCTGGCATGTGGGTGTGACTTCCTGTAGGCTCCTCTAAAAGAGATTTAGAACTAAACCTGTTGGTAAGAGTTCAGTCCTCAGTTCCCCTTTATCTGAAGTCTAGGTGCTAGCAGATGGCATTTTCCACTTGGTGAAGGTCCAGTATTCAGAAAAAACAGCTCAAGGACATATGTTAAGATGTTATCTCTAGTTTTTATAGGGGACCAAACATCCTGTGACTCTAACATTTTTGGCTATGGTTTTAAGCCTTGAATTTACCTTGAAGAAACTCAAGATTTTCTTTTCTCTCTATGCTTTTTGGGGATGCTGGCAGGCCCTTAAGAGGGGTTTCAACTTTGTCTCCCTTT
>NW_026665741.1:909-1579 GCF_009828535.3 Hylobates moloch | reverse complement strand
TTCATTTCAACTTTGGTGAATCTGACAATTATGTGTCTTGGAGTTGCCCTTCTCGAGGAGTATCTTTGTGGCGTTCTCTGTATTTCCTGAATCTGAATGCTGGCCTGCCTTGCTAGATTGGGGAAGTTCTCCTGGATAATATCTTGCAGAGTGTTTTCCAACTTGGTTCCATTCTCCCCATCATTTTCAGGTACACCAATCAGACCTAGGTTTGGTCTTTTCACATAGTCCCAAATTTCTTGGAGGCTTTGTTCATTGCTTTTATTCCTTTTTCTCTAAACTTCCGTTCTCGCTTCATTTCATTCATTTCATCTTCCATCAGTGATACCCTTTCTTCCAGTTGATCGCATCTGCTACCGAGGCTTCTGCAATCTTCGCGTAGTTCTCGAAACTTGGCTTTCAGCTCCATCAGCTCCTTTAAGCCCTTCTCTCCATTGGTTATTCTAGTTATCCATCCTTCTAATTTTTTTTCAAAGTTTTTAACTTCTTTGCTATTGTTTTGAATTTCCTCTCGTAGCTCAGAGTAGTTTGATCGTCTGAAGCCTTCTTCTCTCAACTCATCAAAGTCATCCTCCATCCAGCTTTGTTCCGTTGCTGGTGAGGAACTGCGTTCCTTTGGAGGAGGAGAGGTGCTCTGTTTTTTAGAGTTTCCAGTTTTTTTGCTCTGTTT
>NW_026665741.1:0-809 GCF_009828535.3 Hylobates moloch | reverse complement strand
TTTTTCTGCTCTGTTTTTTCCCCATCTTTGTGGTTTTATCTACTTTTTGTCTTTGGTGATGGTGATGTACAGATGGGTTTTTGGTGTTGAAGTCCTTTCTGTTTGTTAGTTTTCCTTCTACCAGACAGGACCCTCAGCTGCAGGTCTGTTGGAGTTTACTAGAGGTCCACTCCAGACCCTGTTTGGCTGGGTGTCAGCAGCGGTGGCTGCAGAACAGCGGATTTTCGTGAGACCACAAATTCAGCTGTCTGATAGTTCGTCTGAAAGTTTTGTCTCAGAGGAGTACCCGGTTGAATGAGGTGTCAGTCTGTCCCTACTGGGGGGGGTGCCTCCCAGTTAGGCTGCTCAGGGGTGAGGGACCCACTTTAGGAGGCAGTCTGTCCGTTCTCAGATCTCCAGCTGCGTGCTGGGAGAACCACTACTCTCTTCAAAGCTGTCAGTCAGACAGGGGCATTTAAGTCTGTGGAGGTTCTTTGCTGAGTTTTTGTTTGTCTGTGCCCTGCCCCCAGAGGTGGAGCCTACAGAGGCAGGCAGGCCTCCTTGAGCTATGGTGGGCTCCACCCAGTTCGAGCTTCCTGGCTGCTTTGTTTACCTAAGCAAGCCTGGGCAATGGCGGGCGCCCCTCCCCCAGCCTCGCTGCCGCCTTGCAGCTTGATCTCAGACTGCTGTGCTAGCAATCAGCGAGACTCCGTGGGCATAGGACCCTCCGAGCCAGGTGCGGGACACAATCTCCTAGTGTGCCGTTTTCCAGGCCCGTTGGAGAAGCGCAGTATTAGGATGGGACTGACCCGATATTCCAGGTGCCGTCT
>NW_026665740.1:0-1580 GCF_009828535.3 Hylobates moloch | reverse complement strand
TGCACTTTTTTCCCATCCATTCCATTCCCTTCCATTCCATTCCACTCCATTCTATTCCATTCCATTCCATTCCATTCCATTCCATTGCATTCCATTCCATTCCATTCTTTTCCGCTAGAATCCACTCATCTCCTCTCCAATCCATTCCTTTCCATTCCATTCAATTCTAATTCACTGTTTTCCACTTGACTCCTCTGCACTCCACTGCATTCCATTCCTTCGGTTTTTCCTCCATTCCAGTTACTCCATACCAATCCAATCCATTCCATTCCTTTCTATTCCATTCGATTGCAGTCCACTTCACTCTGCTCCACTCCACTGCCTTCCTTTCTTCTCCATTCCACTCCACTGCACTCTACTGCAATTTTTTCCATTCCATTCCATTCCATGTCATTGCATTCCATTCCATTCCATTCCATGGGATTCCATTCCATTCCATTCCATTCCATTCCATTCCATTCCATTCCATTCCATTCCATTCCATTCCCTTCTTTTCCACTGGAATCTACTCCACTCCACTCCAATCCATTCCATTCCATTCAAATCCACTCTCCTCCACTACATTCCTCTCCAATCTCTGCATTCCATTCTTTCCCATTCACCTCCATTCCATTCCATTCCACTCCAATTCAATCCACCCCTCTCCCTTTCTTCTCCATTCCACTACACTGCACTCCACTGCACTTTTTTGCATTCCATTCCATTCCATTCCTTTCCATTCCATTCCATTCTACTCCACCCAACTCCATTCCTATCCTCTGCATTCTATTCCATTCCATTCTATTCCCTTCCAATCCATTCCACCTGAATCCACTCTACTACCCACCACTCCTCTACACTCCACTCCACTCCATTCCACTCCATTCCATTCGTTCCCATTCCGCTCCACTCCTCTACACTCCTCTCCATACCATTCATTTCCAATACACTGCACTCCACTCCATCCCATTCCATTTCATTTTACTTCATCCATTCCATTCAATTCAAATCCACTCTTCTCCACTCCACTCCTCTACACTCCACTGAATTCCATTCGTTCCCATTCGCCTCCATTCCAGTCGACTCCATTCCATTCCATTCCATACCATTCCATGCCACACCACTCCACTCCGTTCCTTTCTTCTCCATTTCATTTCCCTACATTCCACTTTTTTCCATTAATTCCATTCCCTTCCATTCAAATCGACTCTTCTGCACTCCACTCCTCTCCACACCACTGCTTTCCATTCCTTCCCATTCGCCTCCATTCCAATCCACTCTTCCATTCCATTCCATTCCATTCCTTTCCATTGCAATCCATTCCATTCCATTCCACTCCATTCCACTCAACTCCAATCCCTTCCTTTCTTCTCCGTGCCTATCCACTGCACTCCACTGCACTTTTTTCCATTCCATTGCATTCCATTCCATTCCATTAGTTTCCATTCCATTCCAATCTACTCCAATCCACTCCACTTCAATCGACTGCATTCCATTCCATTCCATCCCATTGCATTGCATTCCATTCACCGAATTCAAGTCCACTCTTCTCCTCTCCACACCTCTCCACTCCTCTGCATTGCATTCCTTCCGATTTGTCT
>NW_026665739.1:0-1580 GCF_009828535.3 Hylobates moloch | reverse complement strand
AGCTCTTAGGTTTATGTTTTTGGTTATACTGGAGCTTTTTTCTTCTTCTTTTTAAAATATTTTTTCTCCTTTATTTTTTCTTTTTTTCCTCTTTTTAGCCTAACTTGAAGCTCATCTACTATTTTTGTTGTTGTTGTTCCCTGTTAAAAGAAAAACTTAAGACACAGTTTGAGCATAGAATGATTTGATTCCTAAATCTGGTAGCTGCCCTAGGCGGAATAGATTAAGAATGACTCCAGCACTGTCACGTGGTCAGAGAGGATTTATGGACAGAAAAAAGAAAGTACGTACAGAAAATGGAAGTGAGGTGCAGAAACAGCCAGATGGGTTACAGCTCAGCTTTTGCCTTATTTGAACAGGGTTTAAACAGTTGATGCCTGTGATTGGCTGAAACTCTGTGATTGGCAGAAGAGTAAGTTACATGAGGTCTGTTTGCACATTGTTAGGTTACAGTTCACTATGTATGGAGGAACCTAGAGGCTGAACTTAAAATAACTATGAAGGCAGCTTTAGGCTAAACTTAATTTAACATTTCTAATTATTAATTTCTGCTTTTATGTTTATTCCTTTTTTCAGGGTATTTCAGGGTATTCCTTTCTTTCAGGGTATTTTTGTTGGTTTTTTTTTTTTTTCTAACTTCTTGAGTTTTTTGGTAAATATAAGTATTTAAGGCTGACTTCTAAATAAAAAAATTAACTGGGCATGGCAGTGCACACCTGTAATCCCAGCCACTCAGGACTGAGGCGTGAGGATTGCTTGAGTACAGGAGATCGAGGCTGCAGTGAACCGAGATCATGCCAGGATGACAGAGGGAGGCCCTGTCTCAAAAAAAAGCAAGAGGTGCGGGCTGACTTAGCATTTAGATGTAGATTAGGTATGTACTGCTTTAGATATAGCTCATAATTTCTGACGTAAAGCATGTTCACTATTTTTATTTTATAGATATTCTAAAATTTTGGTTTTGATTTGTCTTAATGTAGTTTTAAAATTTGAAGTGCAAGTATGACAGTTTTACGTATTTATTTATTTATTTTATTTTTTCCCCTGAGATGGAGTCTTGCTTTGTCACCCAGGCTGGAGTGCAGTGGTGGCTCAATCTCAGCTCACTGCAACCTCTGCCTCCCAGGTTCAAGCAATACTCCTGCCTCAGCCTCCTGAGTAGCTGGGATTACAGGCACACACCACCACATCCGGCTAATGTTTGTACTCTTAGTAGAAATGGGGTTTCACCATGTTGGCCAGGCTTGTCTTGAACTCCTGACCTCATTATCTGCCCATCTTGGCCTCCAAAGGTGCTAGGATTACAGGCATGAGACACCACACCCGGCCCAGAGTTTTAAAATATCCAGGTGGTAGAAGCTTTTGTTTCTGGTTATTAATTTTTAGTTTTATTTCACTGTGATCAGAGATCAGTGTTTTCTGTACCACGTTTTTTTGTCCCCCAAGAGATAGGGTCTTGCTCTGTTACCCAGGCTGAGGTGCAGTGGCACAATTATACCTCATTGCAGCCTCGACCTCCTGGGCCCAAGTGATTCTCCTGCCTCAGCCTTCCAAGCAGCTGGGACTACAGGTGTGAATCA
>NW_026665738.1:0-1580 GCF_009828535.3 Hylobates moloch | reverse complement strand
GTACACGTGAGCAAAACAAGCGCAAGCTCTGAGCCCCTGAACTGATATGCCGAAGAGGAAAGCCAAAAGGAGACATCTAGACAGAAAACAATCCTTTTAAAGAGAGAGTGAGTTGAAGAAAGTCACACAAGTCATGGACCAAGAGGTCAAGAACTCTGGCTCAGGTGGCCCAGGAGGGCTTCCTGGGGAGGTGACATGGGTCAGACTCCTGTGACACAAGCCAGAGCCGGGATTCATACAGCATTGGGGGATGCAGCTGTTCTCCCCGTAAGGCTGCCAGGCCAGGAATTCTGAAGTATTCCTAGCCTTTCACTTATGCGCATGAGGTGGCTGCCACAGCTCCAGACATCACATGTACACAGGACCACAGCCGAAGGCAAGGACATGGAGTGTGTGTATCTGAGGCTGGAGGTGGCACCTGGAGCAGCCTCTTTCATCTCCTTAGGCAGGATGAATCTCTTTCAGACACCTCCTTCACAGGGAGTTTTTTTCTACATTGTCTCACTGGCCAGAACTGCCTGCCCCTCTCCCACCCTCCTTGACTGGAAATTAAAGTGAGGGTCTGGCTCTCTTGCCCTTCCAGTGAGAGTGGGGCGAGGACGTGGGGCTGGCTGTGGGGGTGGGCTGGACAGGCTTCTGGGCAGGACCCATCAGAACCTGTGAGGCTTACCGCCAGGCATTTCCTAAAGGTATCTGACTCTTTTTCTCCAAGAGCATCTCATGGGACCGCGTTCTGGGGACCACTCCCCTGGGGAAACATTGCTGAAGGTGGTAGGAGCCTCCCGCTGGTTCTTCTCAGGGGCCCAGCCCATTGGGGCTGAAGTTTGAGAAGAGTTCTCTTGAGTGCTGATGGCCTGGAGCCCAGGAGTCCAGGGAGGAACCCAGGAGCCCAGAGAGGAACCCAGGAACCCAGGGAGGGCAGGTTCCAGGAAACAGGTGGCCCCAGCAGATTCTCCAGACATTTTTCACACATGTAATTGTGGTTGGAGAAGAAACAAAACACTTCACAGCTCTGAGGAAAGCAGTCACAGATCTGACGGACTAGGATTAATGAAGTTCATTATCATTACTATGGCTCCTATCCAGGGCTAGCAAATTACAGGTGAAACCAACTAAAACCACATTTCCTATGAGATGGAATGGATGGAACCGGATCAGCCCACTAAGCCAGGAGCTTTTCCAGGGCGAGAATTGAACCTTGCTTTCCTCCCTCCCTCACTGGACTCTGGTCATGTTAGCTAGCCTTCTCACTGTTCCTTGAATCCTCCAGGCTGATCTTGCCCCAGGGCCTTTGCACGTGCTATTCCCTGGAGCACTCTTCCCCAGATGTCCATTCACATAGCTCCTTTCTTCACCTCCTCAGGTCTTTGTTCTAAGCTCCTTGCTCAGGAAGCCCCCACCCCATCTCAACATGTCTCCCAGAATCTTGCACCCCATCAACCACCACTTTGCCATCCAACATACAGTTCTCTGTCTTGTTTGCAGCCTCCACACAGAGCCTGGCAAATGGTACGTGTTCAAGAATTCATTCATTCCTTTATCCATTCATTCAAGAAACACTGATTAGTGCTGACGGTGGG
>NW_026665737.1:0-1580 GCF_009828535.3 Hylobates moloch | reverse complement strand
TGTCTTCCTCATGGGAAAGCTGTGCCCTCCTCTTCCCCTCTGAGGCTGTCTTCCTCATGGGAAAGCTGTAATCTCCTATTTCTCTTCTAAGGCTGTCTTCCTCATGGGAAAGCTGTGCTCTCCTATATCTCATCTGAGGCTGTGTCTTCCTCATGGAAAAGGTGTGCTCTCCTATTTCTCCTCTGAGTCTGTCTTCTTCATGAGAAAGCTGTGCCCTCGTATGTCTCCCCGGAGGCTGTGTTTTCCTCATTGGAAAGCTGTGCCCTCCTATATCTGCTCTGAGGATGTGTCTTCCTCCTGGGAACCCTGCGCTTTCCTATGTCTCCTCTCAGGATGTGTCTTCCTCATGGGAAAGCTGCGCCCTCCTATGTCTCCTCTGATGCTTTGTCTTCCTCATGGGAAATCTGTGCCCTCCTGTGTCTGCTCTGAGGCTGTCTTCCTCATGGGAAATCTGTGCTCTCCTATTCTCCTCTGAGGCTCTGTCTTACTCATGGGGAAGCGGCACTCTCCTATTTCTCCTCTGAGGCTGTGTCTTCCTCATGGGAATGCTGCGCTTTCCTATGTCTCCTCTGAGGCTGTTTCTTCCTCATGGGAAGGCTGTGACCTCCTATGTCTCCTCTGAGGCTGTGTCTTTCTCATGGGAAAGCTGGGCTCTCCTGTTCTCCTTTGAGGCTGTTTCTTCCTCAAGGGAAATCTGTGCCCTCGTATTCTCCTCTGATGCTGTGTCCTCCTCTTGCGAAAGCTGCCCTCTCCTATTCTCCTCTGAGGCTGTGTCTTCCTCATGGGAAAGCTGCGCTCTCCTATTTCTCCTCTGAGGCTGTCTTACTCAAGGGAAATCTGTGCTCTCCTATGTCTCCTCTGATGCTGTGTCTTCCTCTTGGGAAAGGTCTGCTCTATTATGTCTTCTCTGCCGCTTTCATCCCCATGGGAAATTTGCGCTGTCCTATTTCTACTCTGAGGCTGCCTTCCACATAGGAAAGTTGTGATGTCCTTTGTCTCCTCTGATGCTGTTTTCCTCGTGGGAAAGCTGTGCCCTCCTATGTCTCCTCTGAGGCTGTGTCTTCCTCATGGGAAAGCTGTGCCCTCCTATATCTGCTCTGAGGCTGGGTCTTCCTCATGGGAAAGCTGTGCTCTCTTATGTCTCCTCTATGGCTCTCTTCCTTATGGGAAATTTGCGGTCTCCTATTTCTCATCTGAGGCTGTCTTCCCCATGGGAAAGCTGGGCTCTCCTATTCTCCTTTGAGGCTGTTTCTTCCTCAAGGGAAATCGGTGCCCTCGTATTCTCCTCTGATGCTTTGTCTTCCTCTTGCGAAAGCTGCCCTCTCCTATTTCTCCTCTGAGGCTGTGTCTTCCTCATGGGAAAGCTGCCCTCTCCAATGTCTGCTGTAAGACGGTGTCTTCCTCATGGGAAAGCTGCGCTTTCATATGTCTCCTTTCAGAATGTGTCTTCCTCGTGGGAATGCTGCGCCCTCCAATGTCTCCTCTGATGCTTCGTCTTACTAATGGGAAATCTGTGCCCTCCTATGTCTGCTCTGAGGCTGTCTTCCTCATGGGAAAACTATGCTCTCCTATTCTCCTCT
>NW_026665736.1:0-1580 GCF_009828535.3 Hylobates moloch | reverse complement strand
TATAAATCTACAAAGAGGTGTGTGTGTGTGTGTGTGTGTGTGTGTGTGTATACAAAACACAGCCTCAAAAAAATGAAAACACAAAAATTTAAAAAAAAGAAAAAAAGGGACAGAACTCTAAGGAGAAATGGATGAAGCCACCACCGGAGCTCTCACAAATCCAGTTTAAGCAGGCAATTCAGTAACTACATGCAGACTGAACATGATGAAACAGCATTTCCTAACTATAAAATCCAACCACTCATGGGGCCATGTTTGTCTCAGAAAATGCTTGACCACAGAGCAATGCAGTTGGCAAACAATGACCAAAAGATAACCAGAAAAAAAGTCACAGAAATGAAAACTAAAAGAAAAAACTTCTGAATCTGCATGCCAAAGAAGCCATGATATTTGATATTTAGAATTAAAATACAATAAAGTATGATACTGCAATTCTTTGGGCTGTGACAGGCATTCAACATAAGAAACTGGAAAGAAACATCCCAAAAAGGAAGAAAATGATAACAATCAGAAGGTTATAAAATAGAAAACATATATATCATTAAGTGGTTCAATCAAGTCAGAAGTTCTTTAAGAAGAAAACTGACAACATTCTGACGGAATATTTTTGTAAAAAGCAACATATAATTATTACAAATAAAAAAGTGGGTAACATTACAAATGTAGCAAGCATTAAAAATATGAGTATGTTATGAACAACCTTGACTATACAATTTAAACCTCAGATGGAATAAATAAATTCCTAAAGAAATTTTACTCATCATAACAACACGAAAAACCTGAATGCCCCACAACCCTTAAAAGGACAGAAACAATAGCTTTAAAACTTTCCACAAAGAAAACTCGAGACCCAAATGGTTTCTCCAGGTACCACTCCCGTTCTAAGGAACAAAAGATTCTATTCTTATGCAAAACATTCCAGAGTTTAGAAAACAGAACACTTCTCATCCCATTTTATGAGGCTGGCATAAATCCGAAACAGAAAACGAAAATTTCACTCAAGCATAGATCCAAAAACACCAAACAAAGTATTAGCAAACCGAAGCCAAAAGTAACAAATAGTAACACGTCCTTTCCAAATTATTTACCAATACAAATTCAACGTAACAAGAGAAAATCAATTGGTTTAATTTGCCACACTACAGGATAAAAAACAAAATTACATTATTCACTCATTATTTACACAGCAATACTGAGTGCCATCATTTAAGGTACTAGAAATGTATCAATAAACACATACAAAAGTATCAATATAGATTTTGTATCAAACATACAAAATGTATCAATAAACAGATACATAATGGCAAAAAACAAACAAACAAACAAAAAAACACTTGTTAAAAGCCTGCAGCAATTCACAAGAAAAACTCAAGTAGGAAAACAGGCGAGCTTCCTTGACCTAATAACTCTTCAAAAGAAAAGCCTTCGGCAGACACAAATGACAATTCCCTTTAAGATCAGAAAACAACAGGCCTGCCTAGAGTGTGCCATCCAAACTCCAGTCAATGACAATGGAAGTCCCCAGCCAGTCCAGCACACACACACACACACACACACACACACACACACACACACACACA
>NW_026665735.1:0-1580 GCF_009828535.3 Hylobates moloch | reverse complement strand
CAGGAGTTTGAGATCAGCCTGGGCAATGTAGCAAGACTTCGTCTCTATAAAAAAATAAAAAAAATTAGCAGGGCATGGTTGGACCTGCTTATGGTCCCAGCTACTTGAGAAGCTGAAGTGGGAAGATCACTTGAGCCCAGAAGGTCAAGGCTGCAGTGAGCAGTGACTGTGTCACTGTACTCCAGCCTGGGTGACAGACCCTATCTCAATAAAATGAAACAAAAAATACATCACAATGTCTATAACCTTGTATGGTAGATAATCTCCAAATAGGACTACCAACAATTCCTCCTGTTTTTGTAGGCTTACACTGCTCCTCAGGTCAAAGTTGGAGTCTGTTTCCTCCCTTTAATCTGGGCTGGCCTTGTGACCTGCTTTGACCAGTAGAATATGAAAGAACCCATGTGTGCCAGCGCCAGGTTTAGATCTGGCAGCTTCTTTATTTGCCTTCTTGGGTCCCAACTGCCATGTCAGAAGCTCAGATTTAGACTACTGAATGATAAGAGACCATGTGGGGAGGGACACTGGAGAATGAGAGGCCACATGGCTGTCACAATTCCAACCAAGTTTCCAGATGAATACAACCTCATGCCCCACAGAACAGAGATAATGAGCTGTCCCTGCTGAGTCCTATCCAAATTGCAGAATTGTGAGCAAATGAATGGCTGTCTATCAAGCTACTAAGTTTTGGGGTGGTTTGTTATGCCATGATAAATAACAGAAACAGTATTTTTATCACCTATTAATCATTTTAATGTTCCAGGTGCCTAAAAACGAATGGAAATGGCCCCAGGCCTTGCCTACTTTGGGATAGGTCAGGCTCTAAGATACTTCTAAAAGTCTTGGCTTTCTTCTTATTGAAGGGATCTATAAAATGTACCATCACACCCTAGTGATTTGACATATGTTATTCCTAAATGTTTGTGGAGCATCCTAAATCCTGAGCAATACAGGATCCATAAGAAAAAATTACTCTCTCCTCCCTCCTCCCCTACCCATCATTCTGAAGTTCTTACATTACAGAACTATTTTATGCAGATAGGCTTACAGATCCCAGAGGAGAGCTCGTAAACCATTTATATTATATCACATGCACCTGTGCCAGGCCGCAGGGCCTCTCTGTGAAGTAACCCATGTCTCTGGCTGCTGCCTCCTCCGATCAAGAAGCCCTCATGGCTTCCTCATTATCATCTTTGCACCCCCAACTAGGGGAATCTTTTCCAGTTTGTTTTTGTTTGGTTTGGTTTTTATTTTGTTTTGGGTTATTGGAAAATGAGAATTCCCCTCTTCAAATTCTTATTTTCCTTTTTGTTCCCCTAAGAATGCAGACTTTTTGAAACACGGAACTAGGAGGAGATATCCTATTCACCTTTTTCTCTTCCCTTTCCTGAAAACAAAGTGTAGTGTTGTCTAACTAACAGAATGTGTGGTTGGAGGGTGAGGAATCAGGAGATCAAAGAGGAGAAAAATATAGTGGGCAAAAAGGGTGAATATGTAAGAAATATTATCTGCTACTTGTACATATGCCAAGCAGTAGGCTAGATAGTGGGCTTGCATTACTTCATTTACTCCTCACAATG
>NW_026665734.1:1439-1580 GCF_009828535.3 Hylobates moloch | reverse complement strand
TGGATGAGGGTGTAGATATGGATGTGGATGTAGATATGGATGTGGGTATAGATATGGATGTGGACGTAGGCATGGATGTGGGTGTAGATATGGGTGTGGGTGTAGTCATGGACATGGGTGTAGATATGGATGAGGGTGTAG
>NW_026665734.1:0-1339 GCF_009828535.3 Hylobates moloch | reverse complement strand
ATGGATGTGGGTATAGATATGGATGAGAGTGTAGATATGGATGAGAGTGTAGATATGGATGAGGGTATAGATATGGATGTGGGTGTAGGTATGGATGAGGGTATAGATATGGATGTGGGTATAGATATGGATGTGGGTGTAGATATGGATGTGGGTATAGATATGGATGTGGGTATAGATATGGATGAGAGTGTAGATATGGATGAGAGTGTAGATATGGATGAGAGTGTAGATATGGATGTGGGTATAGTCATGGATGTGGGTATAGATATGGATGAGAGTGTAGATATGGATGTGGGTGTAGATATGGATGTGGACGTAGGCATGGATGTGGGTGTAGATATGGATGTGGGTGTAGTCATGGACATGGGTGTAGATATGGATGTGGGTGTAGATATGGATGTGGATGTAGGCATGGATGCAGACATAGGCACAGATGTGGATGTAGGCATGGATACAGATATAGACATGTATGTACATGTAGGCATGGATGTGGATGGAGGCGTGGACATGGATGGAGGTATGGATATGGAGGTATTCATGGATATATGTATGGATATGGGTATACAAATGTAGATGTGAATCCAGATATGAGATTTCTTTTTACGATTGGCTCATGTGATTGGAAGCTGTCAAGTCTGAAATCTGTAGGACAGGCCAATGGGCTGGAAAACCAGGCTGAGGCTGAGGCTGAAGTCTTGGGGCAGAATGTCTCCTTCCTTCAGCTGACTGGGTGAGGCCCACTCACGCTGTGGAGGGCATTCGCCCTTACTAAAAGTCAGGTGACGGGACACATCCACCATGTCCACAGAATACCTTCCCGGGAGCACCGAGATTCATGTGTGTTTACATAATTGGGTGCCATGGCCTAGCCAAGCTGATACCTAAAGCCAACCACCACAGCCCACACAACCACCACAGCCCTGCCAAGCGAGCCCAGCCCTGTCTCTTTACCCGTCTTCCTGGTGCCAGCATTGCCTGCTGTGGGGAGCAAAACCACAACCAGCCTATAAGGGGCTGAGCAGGGAGCTGACAGAGGACCCTGGTCTGGCCCCTGCTAAAGCCTCAGCCCACAGCAGGGTACAGCTTAGACGGGGGTGAAGTGGAAACTACACTGAGAGCTCAGCTCATTGCCTGGGACTGCATTGGCAGAGGTTCCTCATCTAAAAATACCCATGAGCCACCCCCTTTCAGTGCAGGGAAGGGAAGTGGGTCCCACTGAAGGAGGCTGAAAGGGCAAGGGGAGATGTGGTTATCGCAGTGAAAGTCTCCTGGGTCCAACACACCCTCCCAGTTCACGCTCATTCCCTTTGGAGGGACTGAGTCACCTCCCCAGATA
>NW_026665733.1:0-1580 GCF_009828535.3 Hylobates moloch | reverse complement strand
CTCAAAGCGCTCCAAATGTCCACTTGCAGTTTATACAAAAGAGTGTTTAAAAACTGCTCAATCAAAAGAAATGTTCTACTCTGTGAGTTGAATGAACAGAATAGAAAGAAGTTTCACAAAATGTTTCTGTTTAGTTTTTAGGGGAAGATACTTCGTTTTGCACCGCTGGCATCAATGTTCTCTAAATGTCCACTTGCGGATTCTACAAAAAGAGTGTTTCAAAACTGCTCAATCAAAAGTAAGGTTCAACTCTATTAGATGAATGCACAGATCAGAAAGAAGTTTCACAGAATGCTTCCATGTAGTTTTTATTGGAAGTTATTTCTCTTTTCACCTATTTCTAGGCCTCAATGCTCTAGAAATGTCCAATTGCAGATTCTACGAAAAGCCTGTAAGCTGCACAATCAAAAGAAAGGTTCCACTCTCTGAGATGAATGCACAGTTCATAAAGAGGTTTCACAGATTACTTCTGTGTAGTTTATATTTGAAGATATTCCATTTTCCATGATAGGCCATAAAGTGCGCCAAATGCCACTTGCCGTTTATACAAAAAGAGTGTTTCAAAACTCCTCAATCAAAAGAAAGGTCCAACACTGTGAGATGAATGCAGAGAGTAGAAAGAATTTTCACAGAAGTATTCTGTGTCGTTTTTACTTCAAGATATATCGTTTTTAACCATAGGCCTCAAAGATCTCCAAATGTCCATTTGCAGATTCTACAAAAAGAGTGTTTCAAAACTGCTCTATCAAAAGAAACCTTCTACTCCATTAGATGAATGCACAGATCAGAAAGAAGTTTCACAGAATACTTCTGTGTAGTTTTAATGTGAAGATATTCCGTTTTTCACCATATGCCTCAAATTTCTCCAAATATCCACTGGCAGATTATAAAAAAAGAGTATTTCAAAATAGCTCAATCAAAAGAAAGGTTCAACACAGTGAGATTAATGCACGGATCAGAAAAAAGTTTCACAGAATGCTTCTGTGTAGTTTTTATTTGAAGATATACCTTTTTCCACGATAGGCCTCAAAGTGCCCCAAATGTCCACTTGCAGATACTATAAATAGAGTGTTTCACAACTGCTCAAACAAATGTAAGGTTCAACTCTGTTAGTTGAATGCACAGATCAGAAAGAAGTTTCACAGAATGCTTCTGTGTCGTTTTTATTTGAAGATATTCCTTTTTCCAAGATAGGCCTCAAAGCACTCCAAATGTCCACTTGCAGATTCTGCAAATACAGTGTTTCAAAACTGCTCAATCAAAAGTAAGGTTCAACTCTTTTAGTTGAATGCACAGATCAGAAAGAAGTTTCACAGAATGCTTCTGTGTAGTTTTTATTTGAAGATATTCTTTTTTCCACGATAGGCCTCAAAGCGCTCCAAATGTCCACTTGCAGATTCTACAAATAGAGTGTTTCAAAACTGCTCAATCAAAAGTAAGGTTCAACTCTTTTAGTTCAATGCACAGATCAGAGAGAAGTTTCACAGAATGCTTCTGTGTAGTTTTTATTTGAAGATATTCCTTTTTCCGCGATAGGCCTCAAAGCGCTCCAAATGTCCACTTGCAGTTTATACAGAAAG
>NW_026665732.1:0-1580 GCF_009828535.3 Hylobates moloch | reverse complement strand
CATGCAGTTTGACATCACCACAATTTCTCTACATTGTAGCCAATTAATGATCTTTCTGAACTACGGCCCTTAGTATTATCTTACCCCATTTAAAGCTCTTCCAAATTCCTGAATGTGACATTTTAAATGCTTTATTATTTGCTTCCCTCCCCAGCTTCCCTTCTCAGAATTTCGGTGATCTTTTAGAAACACAAATTGAATTCTACAAATACAAATCCCTATTCCAGCCCCAGGTATCTTAATTTCTTCAATGGCACTCTGTTGTTCATAGGACATCCTTAACACGGCCTATAGAAGCATGAATCAGCCCCTATTTCATTGGCTTCATCATTCTCTCATTTGTTCTCCGCCATTCATAGGAACTGTGAAGCTTCTGAGGGCCACATGCTACTTTATCCAGGGCCTTTGTAAGTGCTTTGTCATCTGTTTGGGACACTCTCCTTGCTTCCCCCTCCCTTCAACTTTTTCCCCTTCATACTTTAAAGCTCAACCACCATGTCCCTAAGGAATAAAATGTGGGAGCAATTTTTTTTTTTTTGAGACAGGCTGGAGTGCAGTGGCACGTCACAGCTCGCTGCAGACTCAACCTCTCTGGCTCCAGTGATCTTCCTACCTCAGCTTCTCGAGTAGATGGGACCACAGGCGAATATCACCATGCCCAGCTAATTTTTGTATTTTTTTGTAGAGACAGAGATTTGCTATGTTGCTCAGGCTGGTCTTGAACTCCTGAGCTCAAGTGATCTGCCCGCCGTAGCCTCCCAAAGTGTTGGGATTATAGGCATGAGCCACTGCACCCAGCCTGCAATTTAAAACAAAAATAATTTCCTATTTCTCAATAGTTCAGACATTATTTGGTATCTATTGTATCTATTGCATGTCCTGCTTCATCTAAGAATGTTTCACTTGGAGAAGGAAGACTTTCTGATCTCCCTCAACCATCCCAACTATGTCAGTGCTACATACTCTCCTGGCTTCTATTACTTTTCCTTTCAAGCACGCATCTCAATTGTTATTAAATTGTGTACTTTGTGGTCATTTCCTGTCTCCACTACTGGAATGCAAACTTATTGCCAATGGGTGCAGCACAGCTCATAGTAGGCACTCAGCAAATGCTTGTCAAATGATGGAATCTGCAAAAACTAAAGATAATGAACCAGTGTCAATACCAAAGAAAGAATAAGCCATTGTTTTAGCTCAGGAAAGGAGTATAGAATGTAGTGTGTGATTCCTTGATCTCCTCAATGCACCTCTTCACTTTACTAATTCATTCCCAAGGCCACACTCTGTACCTTGCACCCAGAACTGCTCTCAGGAATCTGTTACATACCTTTCTCTGACCATATTATCCAATTATTCTGTATCTGCTGTTCACACTCATACTTGCTCTCCCACTTCATGGAGACTTCTGAGCTTGGATTCTTCCATTTTACTCTGAATCTAGCTCTTCAACTAGAGCTATCCCCGCATCCTGGCTTGATGCCATACTCAATTCTTTGTTGGGAGCTGAGTACTACTGGAGAAAAACAATACAATCATGCAGTTTGACATCACCACAATTTCTCTACATTGTAGCCAATTAA
>NW_026665731.1:0-1580 GCF_009828535.3 Hylobates moloch | reverse complement strand
CCGTGAGACAACTTTCTGTTCTGTGCATTCAACTAACAGAGTTGAACATTACTTTTGGGAGAGCAGTTCTGAAACTCTCTTTCAGTAGAAACTGCAAGTGGACATGCGGAGCGCAAAGGGGCCTACAGTGGAAAAAGGAACATCTTCAAATAAAAACTACACAGAAGCATTCTGTGAAATTTCTTTCTGTTCTATGCATTAAACCAACGGAGTTGAACCTTACTTGTGATTGCACAGTTCTGAAACACTCTTTCTGTAGAAATTGCAAGTGGACATACGGAGTGCTAAGGGACCTACAGTGGAAAAAGGAATATCTTCAAATAAAAACTACACAGAAGCATTCTGTGAAACTCCTTTCTATTCCGTGAATTGAACTAACAGAGTTGAACGTTACTTTTGATTGAGCAGATCTGAAACACTACTTCTGTAGAAACTGCAAGGGGATATTCCGATCGCAAATGGGTCTATAGTGGATAAAGGAATATGTTCAAATAACAACTACGCAGAAACATTCTGTGAAACTCCTTTCTGTTCTGTGAATTCAACTAACAGAGTTGAACACTACTTTTGATTGAGCAATTCTGAAACACTCTTGTTGTAGAAACTGCAAGTGGATATGCCGAGCGCTAAGGGGCATGTAGTGGAAAAAGGAATATCTTCAAATAAAAACTACACAGAAGCATTCTGTTAAACTTCTTTCTTTTCTATGCATTCAACTAACAGGGTTGAACCTTACTTTTGATAGAGTAGTTCTGAAACACACTTCCTGTAGAAATTGAAAGTGGATATATGGAGTGCTAAGGGACCTATATTGGAGAAAGGAATATCTTCAAATAAAAACTACACAGAAACATTCTGTGAAACTCCTTTCTGCTCTGTGTATTCAACTAACATCGGTGAACATTATTTTTGATTGAGCAGTTCTGAAACACTCTTTCTGTAAAAACTACAGGTGGATTTTCGGAGCGCTAAGGGGTCTATACTGGAAAAAGGACTATTTTAAAATAAAACTACACAGAAGCATTCTGTGAAACTTCTTTCTGTCCTGTTCATTCAACTAACAGACTTGAACTTCACTTTTGATGGAGAAGTTCCGAAACACCCTTTATGTGGAAACTGCAAGGGGACATTCCGAGGGCTAAGGGGCCTATAGTGGAAAAAGTTATATCTTCAAATAAAAACTACACAGAAGCATTCTGTGAACCTTCTTTCTCTTCTGTGCATTCTACTAACAGTGTTGAAACATGCTTTTGATTGAGTAGTTCTGAAACACTCTTTCTGTAGAAACTGCAAATGGACATACGGAGCGCTAAGGGGCCTAGGGTGGAAAAAGGAATATCTTAAAGTAAATACAACACAGAAGCATTCTGTGAGACAACTTTCTGTTCTGTGCATTCAACTAACAGAGTTGAACCTTACTTTTGGTAGAGCAGTTGTGAAATTCTCTTTCTGTAGAAACTGTATGTGGACATGCGGAGCGCAAAGGGGCAAATAGTGGAACAAGGAATATCTTCAAATAAAAACTACACAGAAATTCCTGAGAAATTTCTTTCTGTTCTATGCATTCAAATAACAGAGTT
>NW_026665730.1:0-1580 GCF_009828535.3 Hylobates moloch | reverse complement strand
TGATAGAGTAGTTCTGAAACACTGTTTCTGTAGAAACTGCAAGTGGATATTCTGAACTCTAAGGGTATTATAGTGGAAAAAGGAATATCTTCAAACAAAAACTACACAGAAGCATTCTGTGCAACTTCTTTCCGTTCTGTGCATTCAACTAACAGAGTTGAAGATTAGTTTTTATTGAGCAGTTCTGGAACACTGTTTCTGTAGAAACTGCAAGGTGACATTCGGAGAACTAAGTGGCCTATAGTGGAAAAAGGAATATCCTCAAATAAAAACTACACAGAAGCATTCTGTGAAACATCTTTCTGTTCTGTTCATTCAACTAACAGAGTTGAAACTTACTTTTGATAGGGCAGTTGTGAAACACTCTTTCTGTAGAAACTGCAAGGGGACATTCACAGCGCTAAGGGGCCTAAAGCGGAAAAAGAAATATCTTCAAATAAAAACTACACAGAAGCATTCTGTGAAATTTCTTTCTGTTCTGTGCATTCAACTAGCAGAGTTGAAGCTTACATTTGATAGAGCAGTTCTGAAGCACTCTTTCTGTAGAAACTGCAAGTGGACAATCTGAACTCTAAGGGTATTATAGTGGAAAAAGGAATATCTTCAAACAAAAACTACACAGAAGCATTCTGTGCAACTTCTTTCTGTTCTGTGCATTCAACTAACAGAGTTTAAGCTTAGTTTTGATTGAGCAGTTCTGAATAACTCTTTTTGTAGAAACTGCAAGTGGACATTTTCAGCGCTAAGGGTATTATAGTGGAAAAAGTAATATCTTCAAACGAAAACTACACAGAAGCATTCTGTGCAACTTCTTTCTGTTCTGTGCATTCAACTAACAGAGTTGAAACTTTGTTTTGATTGAGCAGTTCTGAAACACTCTTTCTGCAGAAACTGCAAGTAGACATTCTGAGCGCTAACTGGCTTATAGTGGAAAAAGGAATACCTTCAAACGAAAACTACACAGAAGCATTCTGTGCAACTCCTTTCTGTTCTGTGCATTCAACTAACAGAGTTGAAGCTTAGTTTTGATTGAGCAGTTCTGAAACACTCTTTCTGTAGAAACTGGAAGAGGATATTTTGAGCCCTATGGGGCCTTTAGTGGAAAAAGGAATAACTTCAAATAAAAACTACACAGAAGCATTCTGTGCAACTTCTTTCTGTTCTGTGCATTCAACTAACAGAGTTGAAGCTTAGTTTTGATTGAGCAGTTCTGAAACCCTCTTTCTGTAGTAACTGCAAGGGGAAATTCGGAGAGTTAAGGGGCCTATAGCGGAAAAAGGGATATCTGCAAATAAAAGCTACACAGAAGAATTCTGTGAAACTTCTTTCTGTTCTGTGCATTCAACTAGCAGAGTTGAAGCTTAGTTTTGATTGAGCAGTTCTGAAACACTGTTTCTGTAGAAACTGCAAGGGGACATTCTGAGAACAAAGGGCCCTATAGTGTAAAAAGGAATATCTTCAAATAAAAACTACACAGAAGCATTCTGTGAAACACCTTCTATTCTGTGCATTCAACTAAGAGAGTTGAAGCTTACTTTTGATAGAGCAGTTCTGAAACACTCTTTCTGTAGAAACTGCAA
>NW_026665729.1:834-1581 GCF_009828535.3 Hylobates moloch | reverse complement strand
GTTTGGCTCAAATTGTCTGACACTAAGGAATAGTGCAGACTGGCCAAGTGAGGTGATTCACATCTGTAATCCCAGCACTTTGGGAGGCCGAGGCTGGTGGATCACCTGAGGTCAGGAGTTGGAGACCAGCCTGACCAACATGGTGAAACTCCGTCTGTACTAAAAAAAACTACAAGAAAATTAGCCGGGCATACAGGTGTATGCCTGTAAATCCCAGCTACTTGGAAGGCTGAGGCAGGAGACTCGCTTGAACCTGGACGGTGGAGGGTGTGGTGAGTGGAGATTGCACCACTGCATTCCAGCCTGGGCAATAAGAGTGAAACTCTGTCTCAAAAAAAAGAATAGTGCAGAGTTAGGGCAGATTTATTTATTTATTTATTTTCAGAGAAGCAAGGAATCTGGAATTTTGGGTGAAATATCCCAATTTCCAGAAGCTGAAAATGCTCTCAAATGGAAAATTCAGGTCAGCCTATATCAACCTTCTCCTTGTTTTATGTGTGAATAGCATGGGACAGAGGGAACAGCTTGAGCCAAGGCAGGATGGCAGGATGGGACAGGTGGCCAGGGCTGCTGCACTGGGCGCTGTGGTGGAGGATTTGGCTGGAAATGCAGGTGGGACCAGACCATGAAAAGTCAAACACAGAGCTGAGGACTCTGACCTTTATCCTGGGGGCAGCAGGAAGCCATGTTATGTGCAGGAAGAAGGCTGTTTCTCCCTCAGCACTAATGCAAGGAAAGGCTGGGGTG
>NW_026665729.1:0-824 GCF_009828535.3 Hylobates moloch | reverse complement strand
AAAAAAAAAAAAAACTTGTCTATACTAAAAATACAAAAATTTGACCCTGATGATCACGTCCAAATAAGAAAGACATCGTTTGGCTCAAATTGTCTGACACTAAGGAATAGTGCAGACTGGCCAAGTGAGGTGATTCACATCTGTAATCCCAGCACTTTGGGAGGCCGAGGCTGGTGGATCACCTGAGGTCAGGAGTTGGAGACCAGCCTGACCAACATGGTGAAACTCCGTCTGTACTAAAAAAAACTACAAGAAAATTAGCCGGGCATACAGGTGTATGCCTGTAAATCCCAGCTACTTGGAAGGCTGAGGCAGGAGACTCGCTTGAACCTGGACGGTGGAGGGTGTGGTGAGTGGAGATTGCACCACTGCATTCCAGCCTGGGCAATAAGAGTGAAACTCTGTCTCAAAAAAAAGAATAGTGCAGAGTTAGGGCAGATTTATTTATTTATTTATTTTCAGAGAAGCAAGGAATCTGGAATTTTGGGTGAAATATCCCAATTTCCAGAAGCTGAAAATGCTCTCAAATGGAAAATTCAGGTCAGCCTATATCAACCTTCTCCTTGTTTTATGTGTGAATAGCATGGGACAGAGGGAACAGCTTGAGCCAAGGCAGGATGGCAGGATGGGACAGGTGGCCAGGGCTGCTGCACTGGGCGCTGTGGTGGAGGATTTGGCTGGAAATGCAGGTGGGACCAGACCATGAAAAGTCAAACACAGAGCTGAGGACTCTGACCTTTATCCTGGGGGCAGCAGGAAGCCATGTTATGTGCAGGAAGAAGGCTGTTTCTCCCTCAGCACTAATGCAAGGAAAGGCTGGGGTG